>NC_134142.1:48250000-48327500 GCF_033958435.1 Carettochelys insculpta | reverse complement strand
AAAACTTTTTAAGGCATTGGTTCTTCATGTTGTTTTTAGTTTGGAAGGATTTTTACTTCAACATATGATAGCTAGCAAAACTAGTTTCTCTGTTACTGCTGTAGTAAAGTAGAACCTTAAAAGTAACATTTATTTATTTATTAGGTAATGAGCTTTTGTGGGTAAGATGAAAAAGGTGATGAAGTGGATCTTACCCACGAAAGCTCATTACCTACTAAATAAATTTGTTAGTCTTTAAAGTGCTACAGGGCTGCTTGCTTTATTTATTTATTTATTTATATATTGTGAAGCTATGGACTAACACAGCTACCCCTCTGATACTATAGTACTGTTCCAGCAAATGATCATCCTCAGATCACTGTAGCTCAGATGCAGTTCACAGGTTGGTCAACATCGCTGCCAGCCCCAGGTGTTCAAAAATGCTGGGTCAGCTCCAAAAAGCTTAAATATCATGAAACTTTACAAAAAAATAAATTTTTGGTTTAGAGAGCTCTCCTATTGGCACAAATAAAGCACCCCCACTGCATGGTGGTAGCTGTGTCAGTGGGAGACGCTTTCCTGTTGACATAGCACTGTGCACGCTGAAGCTTTTCTTATCCTGTTTTGCTGAGGTGGGGGGTTTTCACACTCCTGCGCTACAAAAATTTTACTGACAAAAATGCTAGTGTAGACATAGCCTAAACTGCTGGGAGTTAGTGCTGGGAAGAGAAATATTCCCTCCCTTCTGAAAGGGCTGAGGAAGGAGGGGAATAAAGCCATGTTAATCCCAAATTTTTAAAAATCATGAGTCATCCCTCCCCGAACAAAGAGATTGACTTAGAATCATGAAATTTTAGAAATAATTCCTTTCCAGGTCTTTTTTATTTTCCTTGTGTTTTTTCGTTCAACAGGGTTCATATTTTGAAGATTTTCTCTGCTACCATGAATGCAATAAACTTGTTATGTTTAAAAGAGCTGAGAGTGTCAGGCAATAACCTGATTCCAATAGCTGGCTCTTTGAGGAAAACATCAAATATCACAAGAACTTGCAATAAAATTATGAGTTGGCAGAGAGAAATCAGGAGTGAGAAATGCTGGCTCCCTGTAGCAGCGTGGAGTGATAGAGCTCTAAAATAAGACAGAGTATTTTTCAGGCCTTTGCATACATAGTCATGTTATGACATGTCATGACACAAACACCATAGCCACACTTTTCAGGCATTGTTGATGACAAAGTAATTTTTGGGTCTTCAGGGCTGAGTGCTTCTGAATTAGGATGTAGGCTGTAGTGAGGCACAGTTGAAGTATTTGATACTTCAGTCTGGAAAGATGTCTCTTTCAGGATGACACTTGCCTCAGCACAAAAGGCACATACTAGGCTTCACACATTCCTTAACTCTCATTTGAGTTCCATATAAAGAATTTAAGTGAGATTTATCTCAGAACAGGCTTTCATGAGACTTCAAAGGATGCATTCAGGCAGTTACCTGCAGTTAATATATAGATATAGATATTCATATGTGCTGTTGTGCTATTTCACATAGATTGAGCAGCACGTATATAATATTTAAACCAAATGGGTCTGATCCAAAGCTCTGTAAAGGCAAAGGACAGCCTTCAGTGGGCTTTGGATCAGGATATATGCATTATCATCGTTATCAGTACTGCATAGTGTTAGCATTAAGCTTTTCATGATGTATATTGTATCTGTCAGCAGTGGGTACTTCGAAGTGGATGCATGTCCCCAACGGTTTGATTACTGTGTATTATTTTTGTTCCATGGTTCAGTTACAACTTGATGGTAAGCTTGCAAATATCATTGCAATGTAGGAGTTTTATTTACTAGTCCTCCACATGCTCCATCCTCTATCTGTCAGCAGTATATATTATTTTCTCGTTAATCCAAATCAGTATTTTGTAAACTTAATCTTTATTTTTTATTGTAAACAGATTCTTGCATGTTTCTGTTACATGCAATTGAGACATGTAGCAGAGGGGTAGCCAAGTTAGTCTGTATCTTCAACAGCAACAACAAGTCCTGTGGCACCTTATAGAGTAACAGATATTTTGGAGCATAAGCTTTCATGGGCCATGACCCACTTCGTCAGATGCATAAGATGAAGCAGGTCTTGGCCCACAAAAGCTTGTGCTCCAAAATATCTGCTAGTCTATAAGGTGCCACAGGACTTCTTGTTGCAGCTGTGACATGTTTACTGTTCAGAGTGCAGTGTGCCCAAAATGTTCAACGTATGTTCCAAGCATAGAGGAAGAAATGTTCCTTGCTCCAGAGAGCTCACAGTCTTAAAAGACACATAAAGGATGGTGAGAAAGGATGTGACACAAAACCACACTTTTCACTGTGAGAGACATCTGAGTTGCTACATTTGTTCTTTTCTATTCTTTTTATTTTTTTACTTTAAAAACATCAAATCCTGCCTGTGACCCCCACACAAATTTAACCCTCTTGTCTATAACTTGTCAGTTCCATACCATTGTCTCAGTGCCCCAACATTTAGTTTCCTTCCTGAACATAGATGAGCGGTTCACTCAGGAGATAGAGAAGAAATAGATAGTAGATGACTTACGCAATGAGCAAATCTCTGGCCTTGTGCAGAGCCCTGTTGAAATGGGGTTATCTGCTGTGCTCCTTGCTACAGCATGGGTTTAGTCAGCTACTTCCTTGCAGGTGACAGAAGAAGTAAGTCTGTAGAAAGGATTTAAATAAACTTCAGACAGGATTGACTTTGCACACAAGCTCAGGAAAGGGATTCCAAGTATATGGGGCAAAGTGCATGCATGCCACCTTTTAGTATTTGTTCTTATTTTTTTCTCTTTTACTTCTTGATTTCAAGTATTTTTTTTATCCTTTTCTTATTTCTGTTTCTGCTTTTACTCTTCTCATTTGCAGCTGTGGGAAAGCTAAGATGAAGACATGAGTTTTACATGTCAGTGTGAAGGCCACAGAGATTTGGCATTACAAACTGATCGTATTTTCTTTTGATGGCTGGTCCATTATCATGCATCACCACCATGTATATTTCTTTCTTGGGTGTTTCAAATATCTGTCTAACTGATATGAGCATGCTCATATTATACCTTATTTGGACACTACCATTTCAGGACTACCGTCATGCAATTTGCATGCTTGAGATGTTCTCAGAATGCCTCCATGTAGATAGAAAAGTATTCAACTTCTCTGTTGGTAAAAATGCAAATTCATATAAAATAATAAGTGAAAGCGGGAACAAATTCACAGAAATAAAAATAGAACTTTTACAGTGCACTAATTAAAATTGACATTGCAGAGCTTCAAAAGACTAAGAAAGGACAGTACCATTTTAATATGTTTTGAAACCTTTTCACTTGAGCAGACAAGAAAATCATGTAATTATGGGGATTCATTCAGCTCTTTAGTGAAAACACAGTCCTGCAACCTTGAGTAGCATGAATAGAAATTAAAGAAGTTGAGCGGAAGATATTTCTAAAATGTCACAACTGCTGTTTGACATTAGATGATATGTTTATCCATTCATTATCACTAGAACACCTGGGGAGGTGCTCAGGTAATCAAATAGGGGCTTTTAAAATAATTATAAAAAGCATAGATTACAAAGATTATATATACTTGTCTGAATCAAGTTGTTAATATGTAATGTGTCTCATTATGGCATCAGCACCCAAGTCACAACTGTACAAGAATTTACATATAAACAATCAACATGATGGAATGAAAGTATAAAATTTGGAGATTATTATTATTGAAAATAAAATGCCTGCCTATCCTGAAATTTAAACACTTACTTCCTATGTGTATAATTATAATATTTCCATGGTGGTTGATAATTGTCTATTACTCTTTTCATGGTCTTGTTTAACCCCATATTTACTGTTTGACTTTCATGGTCTTTGTTCAACGATGGACATCTTAGTAAAATGCAGTACAGCGGCTTTTTGGTTTTAACCTTCAAAAGAATTTACTTGAGCAGATGCCACATTGAAATGTTCAGTGTAGAAAGGAAATGATATGGCTTTTAAAGGGCACATCTAGCATATCTGCTGGGCTAAAGTAATTCTGGCAATGCTTCAAAGGATATAACTTTGGATGGTAAAGTAGGTAAGCTGCAGAATGAAATCACATATGGCAAGCTGTCAAAGTCTTCCTACACATTCAGTACATTTATATAAGTGCAAATGGATGCTCCTTAGATGGTGTCCCTGGCAATTTCCTGCTAAATCTGCTTTAAGATTATCTGATATTATTTGACTAAATTATCTGTGTAAAAGCTGAGGACAACTTTTATGATCAAATTTTTTGAAATTAGTTTTTCTCATTGGCAGATTATCTTAAATATGAACTTCTGTTGTATTAACACTTGGAAGCAATGGACTTTTTGTAATAGCAATTATATCAAAACAGGGACATTGAATTGCTTCATATCAACTTAGAGGATGTATTTATAGGTCAACGATGTCAATAGCTGTAGTTCTCATAGCAACCTCATTCTTACCCTTTTTTCATTACTAATGCTAAGCACATATTTAACTTTTAATGAAATTGCTGCTTTATTAGAGTCTGAGGACTAGGTTCACAGTTTTCAGTGGATGGACGACTTTTATCTTTCAAAGTTTGTCAAGTAAACACTATTACATTTTGATAATATAACAGAAGTACTTGAGTAAAGAATAGTTCCAATGATAATTAGTAAGAGGGGAAACATATTTTTATGAACTTTTGTTTGTTAGTCATGATGTGCAATTCTCTGGTACAATGATAAAGGGTTAGGTGCTTTATAAAACAATTATTATTATGTATAAGAAAGTAGTGTACCTGCAAAAAATAGCAGGTGTTTACGTGTATAGAGGTATTATAGATGTAATATATGCACATGCAAATATGTATATTTGTTTATAGTATGCTTATGGGAAGAGGGGGCAAATTAAGATTGAAATGAAGAGACAGAACTTGTCTTCTCCTTTCCTGACTCTGGCTCTGAGTGCGGGTGGGCCCAGTGCCGTGGTCTGGGCAGCGCTGACACCTAGCTAACAGCCCTTGGCCCCACCCCCTTCTGCCCTTGACCCTGCCCCTGAAAGGGTGTGGGGCGCCCTCCCACCTTGCCTGGGGACCAGCAATGTCTGGCAGCCGAGCGGGGCTGGAGTATACTTAATGAAAGTGGAAGAATTGAAGCTTTTAGCTATCAAAAGAAGGTGTCAGCGTGTTCAAACTGCAGGTGTTTGGTTTTTTTTTTAAATTAAATAGTATAAATTTGGGTGGAATTTCTGAGGGATGATAAAAAGGATATCTCTTATGTAAAGCCCCTCCCCATGATGATTTACGTCCCAGCTCCAATATACAGAGATAATATAGCTTTTTTTGAACATGAGCAAAACAACATATTGTTGACTAGCCTCACAGATGGAAACACCTGAATAGTTTTGACTGAAGTTGCCATATCGATTCAGCTTGAGGCAGACAAACAACATGTCAGATTTCAGCCTAAACAGGTGAAGGTTGGTGAAGTTATAAGCAAATGAAGACAGGATTTAATAATTGGAAGTCCCAGGCAACCCTAATAATAGACAGTAAAATAATAATTGTTGTTAATCAATAGCAAAGCTGCCCCCCAAAATCAGATGTCATCATACTTCTCTTTATTCCTGTGGGGAAAGATAGATGGTTTTTGCTAGTAAACAGACCAAAATATGCTAATGAGGCACAGATGCAAATTCCCCATGCCTCATTAGCATAAGGTCACATGATTTGGAGTCCTGAAGATGCTCTTCCAGACTCCAAAACAGCGTGTAGAAGTGCGGCCCCCGGGGCGGGGGGTCTTCTGAAAGGAAGAGCTCCTTCTGGAGACCCCTTCTTCCTGAAAATTTTTGGGAAGAAGTGGACTTTGGAAGGAGGACTTCCTTACGGAAGACCCGCCCGGGGGCCATGCTTCTACACGCTGTTTTGGAGTCCAGAAGAGCATCTTCTGGACTCCAAATCATGTGACCTTATGCTAATAAGGCATGGGGAATTTGCATCTGCACCTCATTAGCATATTTTGGGCTGTTTATTAGCTAAAAGTGGCATGTGTAGAAACAGTCATTGGGTGGTTTTGAATCAAGGTTCAGATAGACAGCTCATTCCCAAGTTGTGGCCTTCTCACAGAGAATGTCCTTCCGGTTGTCCCCTTTCTTTTGAACTACAGGAGCTTTAGTGCCAGTGCTTGGTCATCGTGCACTTCAGTAAATTGTGTTGGGCAGAAATGGAGAGGAGATTCTGTCTCCATGCCAGCTCAGACCTTGTCCTACCTCCTCACACTGAAAAATAGGACGGATGACTCTATGACACAACTATGCCCCGCAGCACCACCTGCTCCTGCTGCTGCTCCCAGATCCGTCCCTCAGACATGAGTCGG
The DNA here is from genome assembly GCF_033958435.1 of Carettochelys insculpta. Classification (NCBI taxonomy): domain Eukaryota; kingdom Metazoa; phylum Chordata; order Testudines; family Carettochelyidae; genus Carettochelys; species Carettochelys insculpta. The sequence continues at coordinate 48,321,117 of NC_134142.1, read as the reverse complement.
CGTTAGTAGGCCCCCAAAGCCCCCATGGACCTCCCCCACTGTGCTGGCTTCGGCTCCCCGCTGAGGGCATGGTCTCTCTTGGCCTCGCTGGCTTGCTCAGCTGCGGGTGCTCCCACTCAGTGCAGCTGGGGGGATCTGCAGCCCCAGGCTCCTGAATTCTCTAATGGCAGTGGCTAAAGCAGCCCAAAGCAAGGTGCAGAAATATTGTATAAATAGAAGGATTTTCTCTCGTTTGGTTATGTCCCAACATAATTAGGATTTTATAGGCCAAAACCAAGAAGTACAACTCCTCCCAGGAATCCTCAGGCAACCAGTACAGAAACTTTAGTAGAGGTTCAGTAAGCTCCCAGTTTGAGGATGGGTTAGTATTCTTCATCAACTTCAGTCACTGTTTGGCTTTAAGTTCAGAGTAATCAAAACTCAGGCTGAGACGGGTATGGATAATGATAGCAAGGTTACCACCCAAATGGAAAGGTTACCACTTCTAACTATAGTGCCGCTGCTTGATTATCTAACCGCATCCAGGGTGTTAAGTGCATCCCTGAGCTAGACAGGAAGATAGCTATTCAAAGAGTTTTCACCCATGTTCAATGTTTTATTGATAGTGGATGTTTTTATATTCGATGATAATTTGCCAGATTATCAGCCTGAAGTATTATTTCTTTAATAAATCATATGCACAGATAGATGGGTACATTCCTTTTCTGTGAGAGAAAACATCCCCCTGCAGTGGGCCCAACTCTGGCTTTCTCCATCCAGGAAGGTTGCTGGTGCAATGAACAGCTTGAAACAGGAAGTATCCCTAACACTTCCATTGCCTCAGGGAATAATGCTGCCTGAAAGGGAAGCAGGACAGATTTAGCAATAGTCTTCTTGGGACACTTCCCACTTACCCCTTACAGTCACTGATATTATAAACCAGATCAACCTTATTTTATCCACAAATTAAAACAAAAACAAGCAAATATAATAACATTGCCCATAGTGGGATGGACTTGAATCAGCCTCTGATTCAGAGACAGCTCAGATTATTTAAACTGTCAGGCCAGCCACTATGTGCAGTTCATCCTCTGATCTTCCATAAACTCCCTGTGCTCCATAGCAAGGATCAGTCTGCATTCAGAGAGGTGGAACACCCCCCAAAACAGCAGTTGTGCCATGGCATGTTCTTCCTTTTCCTATAATCCTGGATAAGATACTTAAAGTTAATGTCATGTGATCAGGGCTCAGGAGAAGTGGTGGGCAAATTGAGCACCTGGAGATTAATGCACTTAATTGTGCCCAATCCCTGAAGTCACAAGCACTAATGGAAATGATAGGAGTGCCATTAAAGCAACATCAATGGAAGCACCCCTACTAAACAAGCAGTAATGCTAGGGTGTAGGGGAGGTATGGGTTGAATCTAGATTCTGCTAAAGTGGAGTGCATCTTTTCCACAGTGCAGATATCTAGATTTAGTGGCCGTGTCACGTGCATCTTCACAAATTCTCCCTCACAGATTTGCAAGGAACTTAAAGAGCAAAACTCACAAAGTTAGCTGAATACCTTTACCTACTCCTAAGGGCGTTTCCCGAAGAGGACATGATATGGTCTATAGTTTATATCATATTAAACAAAACCATTCTTAATGTAACTCCATTAAAACTACAGAAGTTCCAATAGTAATAATTTGGCCTAATATGCTGATTTTCTGAAGGGCAGTTACACACTATCCTTAGTCTCCAGTGACACAATTTTTTTAAAACAAAAATACATCCTGAAGTTACAGCCTCAGGAGCAAGTGATGACAGGTGCTTTTATACAGAAGGAAAGAGAAAGGATTAAGACAAATTGTTCTCATCAATTTCTGTGATTTTTTTTCAGTCAGTGAGCACTTGCAGTAAACCATTTAATAATTACAGATACACTTAAAATTATAGCTGCTGAAGTTCACATTGTGTTGTTTAGAGGATGTGCAGAATGACCTTCCAATTTTTGACTCCATAATACATCTGTGGTAGTCTGTTTTATCTACATAAAATGCATTTGAACAGTTTTTTGACAGTATGTTTTCCTGGCACATTAGCATTTTGCATATGTTTAAATGGTATCTGTCTTAAATAAGTTCTGATAGATTGAGAACCTCATTACACAAGTGATCCTTTAAAATGAAACAAATAACATTAATGCCTGCTGTTGATGCCAGTGGAGGTTACGATACGCCTTGGTTGAGAGAATCATTTCCTTGCCTTAGGTGTCATAAATGGCACAGTTTATAGTTCCATATGAATTCATAGAGCTGATTGTTTTATGATATTTCAGTGTAAATTTTCATCCCCTTCCGTTCGAGTCACATTTTCACAGAATACAGGTTTTGTACTGATACGATGTTTCCTAGCTTTAGGCATGGCCTATTCCTACTGCTGACTGTAATTTACTTTTTGGTCTCTGTCGCCTTGAGCTTGCCTTCTGACTAGTTTGTTGAATGATGTGCTAATCCATTATATTTTTCAGACAAGTGTATCGACCAGTATAAACAAACTGGAGGGCACAAACCTAAATGAAAGCTATACTTCCCTGAATCATTTAAAAAGCTCCTGCAGTGGTAGCAAAGCAAAATAACTTTTCTCTGTACATTAAATATAAGGGGGAAATCTCAATAAATCAAATTAAAATTGGGGGAAGAGAGGAGAGGTTTTGTGTGCACATTGTGCTGTTTTTCACTGGGACATATTTAGTTATTTAAAAAAAAAAGATAGATAACTCTAGTCTGCCACTTGAGAATGTCTCTCTAGATGATAAATTTAAAACTGAGCCCAGAGCCCTGCATGACTTGCCATTCTCCAATGTCCAAACACTCTTGGAACACATGCTACCTTGTGTATGAAGTCATGTACAGCACTGAAACATTTTTACACAAGTAAAGAATGGAGAATGAGCTCACAGCAATAAACTAGGGATGAAAGAGGCACCTCCCTGATCCTTTGTAATGCTGAGGGTAGTGAGGAGTTGTCGAAGGCCCCAGTATGCGCTGTGAAAAATAGCTTGAATTATTTTTTCTTTAAAGGAAATATCAAGGTGGGTCACTTTTCAATTTGTACAGCTAGAACCATTGACTCAAGCTTCTACCTATCAAAAAAGTGAATTAAAATTACAATAGCTACAGAAACTTTTGGCCGGTACATTCAAAGCTAATCTGTGCACACAAGTGATATTATGGAAAATGATGTTTTTCAATTAAAGTTACAACTCCACAAAACTGTAGTAATCCCATGATAACAAAAGCAGGGCTCATTTTTTCCTTTAGGGCAAATTTGATTCATGTCACATTTAGAAATAGTTAAGCTATGAATTACTAGTCTTCCTATAGTTTTCAGATTGACAAACTTTTAAAATAAATTACCCCATTTCTGCTGAAACTGAAGACCCCTGGGGAGGAAAACTATGCCATTGCTTCTGTCAATGTGGGTTTTTTAACTTTTTTTCTTTTGTTTAAATTTAAGGAGGTTGGCAGCAGAAAGACAGTCATAATTATTAAGAGCCTTGTGTCAGAGTTCCTGATTAAGGACTCTATACTTTTTTGACCCCAGCTAAAGCTGGTGTCAAGAGAGCTCTCTAACACCTGATAATAATTCAGTGATCAGACTGGTTTAAAAGGTAAGATCAGCTGCCATATTTCCTCCAATGGGTTAAACGCACTATTCTTTCACCCTGTACTTCATCATTGACATGATACATTCCTATCCATTTTCATTCTCTTTGTGTGTCACTGATGTTGAATTGATGATGTTGTTTGCATCTCCACTTTTTCCAGGAGATGAAGAGCATCACCGCCCATAGATTTATGGGGTGACATCCTTGCCCCATTGACGTCAATAGTTATTTGCCATTGACTTCAGTGGTGTTTGCATTTCACCCACTGTATTTTTGCTGTACCAGCCACCCTGAGAAGCTGTATTAATAGGGTGTGACCTGACCATTGAGCAATGAGGCACTCGTGTTCGTATTCATAAGATGGTAAAATGGGAAATTTCTAAAGAAGCAAGTGAAAGTATCTCCTCAGATTTGCAAAACAGGCAGAAAGTATATCTTTATACAGTTCTATGGAATATAAAATATTTGAATTAGTTTCTCTTTTGGTGATAAAAACTTCCTTCAAAACTCCCTTCATAATAAAACCAAGTTTACAGCAAATTATTTATTAAGGAAACTTTGTTTCACTTCATTTGATAAGAATGCTGGCAGATGTGAGTTCTTTCAAATGTGGCTTGAGTTGCTTTAATTAGTCTCAGTCAGTACTTTGGAGACTTAATTTGAAAGGAGCCCTACACCTTTCTGCCCATTTCTTACCAACTCATCAAGCATTTTAATCTCTTTGTGTTTCCAAACCAAGGTAGTCAACCCTCACATCAAAATATCTGCATCTTATCAAGATCAAAGCTGTCCAAACTTGATTTTGCATCTACACAGATGGCTGTAAACATGACACTAGAATATTACTTTTGGCTTCACTTGACAGACGTGGAAATTCATCATGCAGAACTGTTTAGGATTGGTAGAAAAAGTTATTCTTAAATTTATTGTTCTGAATGCAGAGGAAAGCATATAATTAATTACTATATATGTCAGTTAAAAGAAACTCCGTTTCAGTGTTTCGTTCAGAGAAATGATTGAACACAATCTGATTGGGGTAAGAAAAGGGAAGGGATGTTTGTGGCCATTAGGGCCAAAACCAAGGATTATTTATTTATTTGCCAATTGTGCATGCAATAAATAATTTCCATTATTATTAAGTCTTTTTAAACTGGTACTTCAGCTTTCAAACAACTTTTAACACCCCCCAATATAGTCCTGACATCTTTATTCAAGAGCGTGTGACCTGAAGCATGATGTGTGGAGAAAAAGTATTTCCTTTATGTAGCTGAAACGTTGCATAGAGGTTTGCTGTGTTCATAAATTCCAAGAAGCATAAATATTGATATACCATGCTTAGCTTCCCACATGCCTTCATTTGGTTCTGTCTAAATTATGGAAAGGAAAGAACAACTCTATGCACTGTTTAAAGGCATGTTTCATTCTAATCTCCGCTTTCTAAAATCATTTTTATTCAGGTTCCACTTCCCCCAACCGCATTCCCTTCAGTCTATCTATTTGTGTAACATCTTCTAAACAGTCAGTGCTCGGCTCTCTCACAGAATGTAAAATGCGCTGTAGATATTAGTGATAGGTGAGTTGGATTTTTTTTTTACATGATAGCAACACAGTTAAAATGGGATTAATAAAAAACACTAGCTATGGAGTGTTAGCCTGATGAAGAAAATATTCCCTTAAATGAATATTACAAAAACAGATCTGTAAAATAAAGAGCAGAAATGCTTGAAATGACAAAGGCGGTTAAATCAGCTGGTTAATTGTAGCTAAGAAATAAATATGTTCCAAATGCAGGGCTGTCTCCTTGGTGTTGTATGATCAGGGAAGAAATATTAGTTTTGTGGCATTATTACTAATAAAAGTGCTACAGCAATGTTTTTTTTCCTGAACACTGGCAAAAGGCATGGACAGCTAAAGTGTCAGATTTTTTTTTTCTTCATAATGTTGCATGCCCAGGAGAAGTGATTTTCATGGTTGTTGTTTTAGGGTAAATAAAATGCATTATATCACAGACATGCCTTGTAGCAGATGGGTAATAAAGTCTTCAGCAGAACAAACCTGCCCTGTTCAGCGTGCCGAGTGCTGCTAAACAAATAATCAGTCAGATCAACAGTACATACGGTGTTGGCCAACGGGAACTGAGAATTACAATTTGCAACAGCAAAAATACCTCTTTATAATCTAGATAGAAAGCAAATTGGGGGATTGTTAAATTCCGTTTTGGAATACTTACTTATCCTATTTAGCTATATTCTAATAAAAACATTGGGTTGTCTTTCAACAAAAAATATACATAGTAATATAAGAAAAGTCATTTTTACTAAAATAAAATGATCTGTCTGCATATTAGTTATTAAAAGGACCACACTTAATTTGATTTGTTTAAATGGGCTAATTTATCTGTTGCGATGATGCATCTGCCCTGTTTAGGTTTTTTGTTTATTTTTAAGAAATTTCCAATTAAAAAAATTAAAAATTTCTGCTTCCCAGTTAGGTTTATTAGTGTTTTTTGATGGGGTCAAGGCCAGTGGGAAATATACTGAGTTCCTCATCTCTCTTCTCTCCTTCCTTTTCATTGTTTCTGTACATATCTGCCCAATGTCTACTCAGTTCCAGCCCCAGGCCCTCTAGCTGAGCCTTGTGAAGAGTAGAGCTTCTCCGAGGATGGTGCATGAAAGTGATATAATTATGACAGTAAGTGCAAACCTGTTTCTAAATAGGTTCTGTGTGAGTAGATATCATATTTTTGCATGTAGCAGCATTATTTTGAAATAAGCTATTTCAGAATAGCTCTTCTAAAATAGCTCATTTCAGAATAAGGCTGCTACGTAGACATACCCTAAGCCTCTACCTACACAAAAATAACAAAAGGCTGATGACTGTCAGGAAACAATTTGAATTTTCTTTGGTATGTCTTTCCTCCTCTCTTTGAGACAAAAGTGTTCCAGAAGATGAAAGAAAAGGAAGAACATTGACCCTGTCTGCATTGAACTGTCCTCATTACGTGTAGTATTCAAATCTTTTCACCTCTCCTCTGTCACCATTCCTTTCCTGTTCCATCATACCCAAATCCAAGCTCCAAGTCCTCACAACACCCTGTGTAATTTTCACTTTATAGATTCCTGCATAAAAGATGTTACATGTGAGTTTTGCATCAAGTTAAGAACTTGGCTCCAGACAACTGGTTGTATCAAATATTTAACATAGAACATGGGAGACATCTTTTAAGTTGTGCAAATCTAAGCAAGAGATTGTGCCATTCATCAGGTAGAGTCATTATTTAATCAGGCGATAGTGAAGATTAAAAGAAAGGCCCTCAGGGACAGGAAAGCCACTTGAAATGCCATTAGGCACCCATACTCTCTGCCATAGATGGTTGCCTTGGTGGTTCCCATCGCTTAGTTTCACAGATCTGTGGAGTGGTAAATAAGGTAATGGTAATCCAAGGAATGATTGTCCATATTTGGAAACTAAACCTAGTGCTTCAGTGGCTTTATATTCTTCCTTTCAACTTACAACAGATATCTCAGTTTGGGCTCACCATTAAAGTAGTTTTCTTGGTAGCTATTCTGTCAGATTATAAAGTGAGAAAATTTAAACCACTCTTTTCAAGATTCCTTTTTGTCTCTAAAGAACTTGGTATTCAGAGAAGCAAAGATGCACCTTTTGCCCACTCTTTTGCACAGAACCTGGGCTTGCAAAGGCATCGCTGAGGTCTCTGGAGGAGGAAAGAAATGGTGCCAGACAGGAAGCCGAACCCATTTCTGCGGAGCAGGAAGTGTAGATCTGTTCATGGAAAGCCACCTCTGTGTGTACAACTGGGGAGGATGAGCTGGGCCATTGCTATTAGAATTTATGTAATTGTTTTTCTACAGCACCTATTACAGTTTGGCTGCTATTGCAGTATAATCAGTCATTTAAATTAAATATAGTAAGAACTAAGATAATCATTTAAAGATGACAAGTATATGCACAACATTGCGCACATCTTTTCTTGCATATTCTTCCTTCACTATGGAATTATGGCATAGCTAGTTAGAATTAATATGCTTATAAAGCCATCTCCATAGTCCCCATTATTAAGTTCTAAATTATTTACAAATTTGCCCAGATGCTACAGAGACACACTTATGATGTCTGAGGACAACACATGAGGTAGGAATGCGCTCAAAAGTCAGTAGGTCCTTTCTTGGGTTTGGTAGAACTTTTTGAAAAAGAACAGACAAATATGTCTTACTGCTTTTATTACCTAACAAAGAGGCATCATTTGCTTCAAGCAGTGATAGTCTGAGAACCAGCAACAAATTCAAAGCACAGAAGAACTCAGCATCTTGAGTTTCAAATGTGTTTGCTTAATAAAGCCTCCTTACAGTCCCACGTAATTTCTCTGCCACCAGAGAAATTTTGTTACTCTGCTTACAAATTATTTGTCTTAGCTGAGTGTGTTCTTCGAAATTAGAGGCTTTTCCCCATCATGTAATTAGTGTTTTAAAAATAAAGCCAGTTTTTTTATGGTTTAGGAAGTGAGAGAAATATAAGCCATGTTTTTCTAATTATAAGGCTGCTGTAAAAAGGCTCTATAAAGCAGATGCACTTTGCAAATTAGAAGTTGGATTCAGCCATCACACAGCTTTAAGGTGGTTTCCTTATTATCCACTAGCACAGATTGTGGCAGCTGAAATCAGGAGTGATTTGAATGTATCTGCTAGACAATCCTACCTGTTTGCAAAGACTGACTTACTTTGAAACCCATACATCATTGAACTTGTACTTTCAAATTTTCTTTGGCAGGGGTAATTCATCTTTCTGATAGTAGCTTGCAGGTTTTTGTAATGCTAGCTACTGTTTTACTTCAGTTATTATAGCTAGATTTTGTTGTTATTAAACTGACACTAGCGGTCTCCAGCTTTTTAATGCTTGTAGCAAGGCAGAAGTTTACTGACCATCCTCTTGTGGTCAGGTATTTCTTCAGTGAAAGCACCCATTTTACCCCTTCCCACAGGCCTGTTCAGAACGGTACACAGGCTTGCACATGAATAAAAACACCTAACAATCCTCAGGGATCCAAAATAAAGTCAGTCACCTCACAACCGTTCATGTTTCGCTGTGGTGTCTTCTTGCACAGCCAGAGCTCCTCTGTTATCCCATTCTGTTCTCACAGCATGCCCTTCCAGCTCTTCCTAACCAGAGTTTAGCCTTCTTGTACAGGCCTTTAGGCCCCCCAGCCATCTAGGCTCAAATTCTATCCACAGGCCATCGCACGCCCTGGGCTTCTCTCTGTCACCTCTGCCTTTGTCCTAGGTTTTTTCTTGCAGGGGCCTTTCTGACTTCTGCAATTTTTTGAACTTCCCCCTTCATTGTAGCCTGCTCTTTGTAGGGCAGTCACCCCAATCTCTCTTCCAAGTGTGGGTCATTAATTAATCATAGGTGGTGAGCTCCAGCCCTTAAGGTGTAAGCCACCCTCTGACAATGCTATATTGCAGTATTCCCAGGAATTCAGATTCGCTATCTTTTTCAAGTTAAAAGATGGAACTGATGAACGGATTAAATCTTTGTTCTGTGATTCCATCCACTGAAACACATACACAAAAAGTGATTAAAAATGGAAATGTTCACAAATCTGGGTGACTGCTAGAGTAAAACTTGTGTCTTTTGACATCCAATTTGCCTTCTGGGATTCAATCTGAGGTTGTAAAATAAATTACTTGCCTGGCTTTCTTCCAGTTATGAGAAGTGCTCAGTGATTCACATTACAAAAGCAGTGCATAGGCTTTGTGGATGTTAGGATATAGTTGACATGTTCTGTGCAGTAAAGTCAATCAGTATGGCTAGGAAGTGAGGTTGTAATGTATATTTTGCTGTTGCCCCTCTTCCTCCTCTAAGGGACTGTCTTTCAAGATGTTTCAAGCTTCTTTTTAGTGTTCATGAAAGAGGTACCTTAAAATAAATCCTTCTGCTAGCCCCAAAAGAGATACCTGATTACTAAAGCAGTAGCGTTAAATACTATGTTAACTAAAATATTGAAATACTAAACTTTTGAACATAGATAGATTTTGCTAGTCTTTCCTTGAAAAGGCAATCCACTGTTCAGATTAATTTTATATAGTGCTTATCTGTTTTCCATGAGAAGAAAACTGCACTTTTCAAAAATTGTTAATGAATAAACCTGCAAAATACCTCTGTGACATAGGCAAGCATTACTAACCTCATTGTATAAATGAGCAAACAGAGGCACTAAGTGACTGAGAGCCTGGTTTGAATCCTAGTGAAGTCACTGGGAATATTTCCACTGATTTAAATGAGAGTTGGGTCAGGCTGTAAGTGACTTTCCCCAGGAACTGGAAAGAGATAAAAGAAATTACTCTGTTCTCTCTGATGTCCGCATAGTTAATCCCTTCTTGTCTGTTACTTCATTTAAATGCATTTCTATTCTATAACAACAAATGGGGCACATGAAATCTTCTTTGCCTGAGCCAGTGCTGTGTTTTCACTTCTCAATAATGCCATCAGTTTACCAGATATGTCAGTTACAAGCAAGTAAGTGCTACATTTTTTTTCTGTGACTTACAATACACTCGTATTTGTTAACCTACCTTTTGGGAGACTCTGGGTTGGTTGCATATGGTCATCACTGTACACTTCTTAATCCAGGACAAGAAACAAGTAACAAGATAATCCTTAACTACTTAACCAAGCAAAGAAAAGTGGGTTTAAAGTCCAAAATGTTTCTGCTTTCTGAATAGTATGGAGAGTGTTATTTAGTCCTACATGCAGTGCAAGAACCAGGAGTCCCCCAAGATATGAATTGGCGAAGGGGTTAAACAAACAAGATGGGGAGTACTACATGGCTTTGTTTATGACCCCAGCTATCTTTTGGAATTTGAGCAGGGGTTTTTTTTTCTTCTTCTTCATGTGTCAGGATGAGAAAAGTAGTATCACTCTAAATAACTGCTGCCATGTTAAGATATTAGTAAAATACAATTAGAAGGCCAACAATGGTAAAGATTGACAATGTAGAGCCAAATAGTAATTGAAGTGATAATTATGCTTCTGCCTTCCTCTCTCTCTCTCTTTTTTTTTTTTTTTCTCAGTCTGGTAACTCATCCTTGTTGGGGAGGACCACAGATGGGAAGTTAGGGGGAGAGAAGGGAGTAGAAATGGTGCAACTGTAGCATTTGAAAGGGGCCCAGTGATTCAAAGGGGCCTGGAGCTCTGGCCACCTCCGCTGCTACTGTGGCAGTGGCTGAGCTCTGGGCCAGTCTGAAATGCTGCAGCAGTGCTGGTCTGCTGCTCCGTGCAGCTCTGAGGGAGTCTGAGGGGGGGCCAGTGCCTTGGTTTCAGCGGTGCTGAGGTCTGACTGCCCTAGACCTCACCCCCTTCCACCCTTGGCTCCACCCCTTCTGAGGTGCAGAGCTGGGCTCCTTTTCCATCTTACCCCTAGGCCTGCAATAGCTGTTGGCCCTGCTGCTGTTGGAAAAATCCTGTATGCTTCAGGCTGGTGGAGTTTAGGATCTGATTCTGATCCTATTGATGGCACTAGTTTTACACTGATCTGTCTGTTGGCTTTAGTGGGGTCACTCCTGAGGTTGTCTTAATTATTACCATTAGTGGATGAGCTTTTTCCCTGTTCCTTTGTAGACCGGAAGCTCCTTGCAGATTAATTAATCAGGCCATTTCCCACATTCATTGAACATAGAATTATATAATTTTCTAAACTGTTGAAACTCATATATCTGTGTGATAACACTTCAATGGGTATTTCACTGTTTTGCTAATGCTCCTGTACACAGCCATATTTGAGCAACCATAACTCAGTGTGAGTATGGAGTTCATTCCAAATACGTATGTTAGTCAATGTACGTTGGCATGAGGTATACAGGCTGCTAAATTTCAAAAAGGAGTGATTTATCTTTTTTTCTTGCTCGTCTTTTTGTTTCCTAATCTGGTAATAGGAGTTGTTTATCTGAACATTTATGTTTAGGGAGTTGTTTAGTCTGAACATATATTTTTGCTGCATAGCAAGAGGGTCTGTGTATTACAAGATTATAAAAGCCCTGTGCTCAAGAACCTTGCAATATTAGGTTGCCTGCAAAGGAAAGGCCCGTGAGAGGAGATTATTTTGTGTGTGAACACAATGGCAGAATGCCTGTTTTCTTCAGTGATTCCAACATTTGGCTCAGTGCTTTATCAATCTAATTTAAGTGAGCACTAAAATTTCCCAGACAAAAGACAATATTGCCTTCTTACTGCAACATATTCAGCTAACATTAAAAAGGGAAAGCAGCAGAAATGTAGCATTTTAAAGACTAACAAAATGATTTATTCGGTGATGAGCTTTTGTGATCTTCCAGTTGATCTGATGAAGTGGCTCTGTCCCATGAAAGCTCATCACCATATAAATCATTTTGTTACTCTTTAAAGTGCTACATTTCTGCTGCTTTGTTTTGTTGGAGTACAGACTAACTCGGCTACCTGTCTGTTGCTGTTGAAAAGGGAGTTATGTGTATGAATTCAGAGTAAATTTATTCCAGATTATTAAAAACGAGAAGTCCTGTGGCACTTTATATGCTAACAGATGTATTGGAGCACAGCTTTCAGGGCAAAGACCTGCCTCATCAGATGCATTGGGGTTAGGGTTAGGGTTAGATTTAGTCCAGATTATTAGAAATAGCCTCTGACCACTGACTTCTTATGTGACATTAAAGAAACCTATTTGTGCCTCAGTTTCCTCATTTGAAAAATTGGGACAACATTCTTCTGTCCCAAAAGAGTATTGTGAGACTTAATTCATTGATGTTTGTTACGAATTTTGACATCCTTATATGAAAATGTACCTAGTTAAATGGAAAGTATTAATATTTTAAAATATTATATTAACATTTGTGTTAATATATAGAATGGTAACAGGGAGCTATTTCATTAATGTCACGAAAGTTGCATGTTGCACTTTAGCTGTTTTAGTGGTATACAAGTAACCGAAAAAGAAGGTGGCCTTCCTGAGTGGCCTTGTGCTCCTGGCTGCTTACGTAGGGACTTAAGCCTCAGCCCTGTGCTTGCTCCCTACTGCCACAGAGACTCTTGCCTGACCGCTGCTGCAGGGACTCCAGCCACGGCTCCACTTGCTGTGAGCTGTCAAAGACTGCTGAGGGGCTCTAGCCCCACTCATGCACTGCCCCCAGCTGCACTACCAACTCTATTATCCATGGCCCCAAGCTGGCCTGCAGGCCCTCAGATTTCTGGACTTTCCCATCCACTGATGTTGCTAGAGAACTGGTTTTCAGAGATGCAACTTTTAGTCAGTTATATTATACTAAAGTAGTTGGGCTTCTGAGTGCACATAATGTTCAGCACTGAAGTCATTGAACTGGTAGTATTATTTTACAATTTAATATACTTTTTAAATCCCCTGTACCTTAGTTTGCTTCTTTACAAAATAACCAATACTTAGAGTCCTGCAATATTCACGGATATCTGCTTGGTATCCACAGGTAGAGGAGCAGAAACCTGCACAGGGCTCTCCCCCACTCCTACCAGGCATCCTAAATCTCCCTGCAGGAAGGGATAAGTGCCAGCCCTGCCCGGCCTCTCCCTCCCCTGCCTGATTAGCACTGACCTGTGGAGCCCCTGGTCCTTGCTGCCCCTTACTCCTAGTTCCTGCTTTCCCTTACCCTCAGTCACTGATTTCCTGCTGCCTCTTCCATGCATGACGCTGCTTGCTTGTCTGTGCTCCCAAACCACTTCCCCCTACAGTTTTGTTGTGCCAATGGAAGGAAAATCTAGATCGTGGATTGCAGATCAGATGAGGATTTGAGCCTGGTGCAAGTGGATTGGAAGTGGATCCACATTTTTGTATTTAGGCAGGGCTGTATCAGTACTCTGCAGAAACAGTGTGACAGATTATTTGCAGGCATAACTCCATTACAGGCAACAAAATGATGCTTTTAGGAGAATGTGTCCTAGTATGGTTTCAAGTACTAGAATAGTACTGAGTTGGCTGTGTATTCTGTTGTGTAGTATTCGTTATAGAAGAAGCGTGTCTCAGGCTGCAATTAGCATTAAAAATGTTTTGTTGGATACCTGGAATAGGAAATAACCATCATCTCTTACATATAGTGGTGCAGGATCTGTTGGTGCATTTGATTCTTCACAGGTGAGCACTGTAAATGTGCAACTTTAATTTCTGACTTCACAAGAAGTCAATGAAGTTGATTTTTAAGTTTGTTTTTGAAGACCTCTTGTATCATCTACACTGACTGACTTTTTATCTGATGTTAAGTGCAGATATTGCAGTCTAGAAATACAGAAAACCTTTTTGTTCTTCCATGAAATCTGTGACAGGAATTAGTGTGTGTATATTCTCATTGCTTTGCTTCACAGTAATGGGTATGTATATTGTCAGCTTCTGATGTATGTGTCATATATTAAAATTTTTACAGTACACAAACCTCAATAGAATATTATTACTTCCACTCTCTTTTGAATCCTTTATGGTTAAATATATGGTTAATGCCTCATTTGCTGCAAAATTTATTTTATTGTAGTGTTCAATTAATGAGCAATTCTGCCATTTGTGGCAAATGGCCAAAAAGTTATTTTTTTTTAAAGACTGACACTATTTAAACAACGTAGATTAGGCAAAACATTTCAATCCAGCATATCCATTAACAGTCTGAGGAAACTGGCTAAAATTTCTCCCTGAATCTAAGGACTTCGTTACAAATATTTAAGGGCCATGAATAGGAAAAGAATATATGATTGAATTAAAAACTAAAAAGACAATGAACATGTGGGGTTTATCAAAGTAAAGTTGTTACATTTTTGTTTAATAACAACCAAAAGTAAAATAAATGTTGTCCCATGAGACTCTCTCAATTCAGTCACACTGCTGAACAGCTTTTAAGGGATTCCAGTGCTAAATCCTATACAGATAGCTAGAAATATTTAAGACAGAAAAGCTTCAGTAATACTGCATTTTGGTACCAAAATAAAGAATTTTTTTCTTTCTTTCCCAAGCAGCTTGTCTTTGGCAGACAAGCAAGCTTAGTACAGATCAACTGTTTTAGGCTTTTGAGAACTTTCTGATTACCATGCCAGTGTGGGAGCAGCTAATACAGATCTGCACGTGATGCAAGATATTTAGCGAACAGTACATAAATGTGAAAAAAACCCAGCTTCCTGGTAGTATTTGTTTTGTTTGCCTATTAATATAGTTAGCATCCAGAGGTTTCAAAGCACAGAATATGCATTTTAAAAATGTCTTCTCTTTATTTATGCTGTGGCTACCACATTTGTGTAAACAGAAAATTACTTCATTCATGCTTTATTACCTTTTCTTTTGTACCACAGCCTTGACCCAAGTCATCATAAATTGAGAAATAGTGGGGAACTAATGGAGACAGATGGGAATATGGCTTGCCATTTACTCAAATTGGTAAAGTAATTAACCTCAAGGTGCTGGTTTGCAAGAAAAATTGTTGGAGTATCTCAGGGCGCCGGTAAACAGACTCCTGCTTTAACCACTTCTGACAACTGCATCATAAACTAGACTTATTCTGTTCAATTGACCTGTCAACGTCTTGAGTCCAAATAAAGATTTGTATTACAATACACTTGCTGTGAAGTAGAGAACACTACTGCTGTTTCTTTTCAAATGGGTTGCTGTTCTCTTTCTGCAAGATAGGAGCAGGAATGTCATATATTCATTCTTCAGGCATTATATTCCTTAGAAATCTTCCATTACTGATTGTGTGACAGCTTTGTGACAGCAGATGGTAGTCATTTGGCTTGAGAAAATGAAATGAAAAAACATGGGCCAGACTGACTGGGCTCATTTACAACAGCAGTGGACAGAGGCCAGATCGAGATTTTATTTATCGAGGGACATCCTTTAATGAAGCCAGTTGCTTTTTTTCCCCCTACAGATTGCAGGATGAGATCCATTTTCTACAAATTATTATATAAATCAAAGGTGGTTTTGTAAATACGAACATATGACCAAAACAAACTATTCCATCTGACAGATTTCAGATTTTTTTTTTAAAAGCTCTCCCTTCAGCCTTTCTTTCTCCCTCTCTCTTTAATGGAAGCATCTTTCAGATTTATCTTCTCCCACATTACCAGCTGGAATGTTTGCTTTTGGTAGCAGCAAGTTAAATCTTCAGGGGACTGTTATTAGTAAGGTGGCTCACATGGATACAGCTCAGAAACTGAGAGTTTTCATCATTCAAGCCTGTGACGCTCTTTATTTCATATGTTTTGATTTGCAACTGAAACAACCATGATAAAAAAACTGTTTCTGTTTTTGTCATAAAACATATCTGGAAGGCATATGTCAAGGGAACATAAAGAGTAATTTTCATCTAAAGTAAATACAGCCATTCAGGACAGATGAAAACGGAAGTATTTCCTGGTATCACAATTTAAAGAAAACTCAATCCATTGAGAAGCATTCAAGGAGCGCTCATCTGTAACTTTTGTGCCCTTAATTTGTCCATCCATGGACATGCATGAAGCATCAAATAAAGCAATGGTGCATATGCTAATGCTGATGTATTATGACCACTATAATTGAAACTATTTGTATGTGTATTTCCTTATGGACCTAGATAATGCAGAAAACAAATTTTAGTGCTTAGGATATAACATATCAAATTTTAAAATATGCTCTAATGCTCCCAAACATTAATTTGTCTGTAAAGAAAAACAGTTTCCCAGTAATACTACTTAAAATAAAGTAGGTATTGCAATTTGATATTTTTTGCATTGTATCAAGATTCTCTTCTTTGAAATTTTTGATGAGTTCAAAGACTGAGCCAAAGGCAATTTGTCAGTGTCATCTGCACTAGTGCATTTCCATCATTGGATTAAATATTTGTTAATGTGTAATTGATAAAGAAAACACTAGGCAGCATTTTGCAATGATGGCTAATGGTTTAGAATAGCATTTAGTATTTTCCTCCTGACAAGCATAACATTTTATGGTTATTTTAAACCAATGTATTCATACATACAGAAATCTCAATGAGTTCTTTAATGAATCTTTTCAGCAACTGATCTATGCTATCAGTCAAAGTCAGTGATTTTTTTTTTAAAATGTGGTCAACTTTTGCTCTGTTTCACAACTGCAAGAATTTTATATGTATGTGTTTTAACCGTGGAGAAGTTGTACAGTTTAAACATATTTGTTGCTTATATTGTTTTTTTCTGTTTAAAAACATTTAATTTATAATCAGACAAGAAGAACAGATGTAAGAGTTGTAATTTAATCTTTTTATTGCTATCTTTGTATATTTTGAAGAATTAGGTATTGTACTCTTGGGAAGCCATATTTTATGCCTATTTGGAAAAATGAATAATGTAATAATATGCAAAATGTAAAGTTTTAGAACTTCGCTACTGAGTAAGGCATATAAACTAATGATCTAGTTAAAGTCCCTTGTGCACCATAATAAATATGGACTAAATTTGTCATTATAGCTTAAGACAGAGGTTTCAGGCAATGGATTTAATTATATCCTTTTTTAATATTCATACTTCTAAACTGCATAATTCCTTTCTACTGTAAAACTGAGAGCTGTATTAAAACAAACAAAAACGGCAGATTACTAAATGGATATTAACGTGGAGTCAATAAGCATTTAATTCTGAGGAGAACATTATGGTGAGAGCGTAAGCTTAATGTAGCTCAGGAGATCTTTTCTGGATGCATGTCGTTTGTACGCACTGGCTGCCTCCTGTTTTAATGCCAACTTTTGTTACAAAGGTTAATTAGTTATTTATGGAACTCATAAAGGACACAGGGGCAATACAGGAATACCTTTTGTTAGCCATTAAGAAACAACGATTATTGAAAAGTCTGATTTAGCCTCCACATGAAACAAGAGTCAGCTGGGACCAGCTGGTCTAGCATTCAATCAACAGTGCTTAATGGTGTCCGAATATTGATGACTATTAGTAATGGCTGAATGAAGTATCACAGCACATTAGCGCTGGTATGCCCACCCATTACACTCTATTCCTATACTAACCACACTATTGACTTGATTTTAAATTTTTTTCTTTCTTTACAGTATACTGTTCAGAAGGCTCTAATCTTAGCTATACCATTTAAATATTAAGTTTTTAAAAGTATCTTAAAAAATTCATATGAGCTTAGTTCCTTGCTATCTCACATGCTACTAGAAAAGTAAAAAATGTACAGAAGGTAGAAGCAACAAGTGTGGAGTAGTTAAGAAGAAACAACAGCAGGATAGATTTAAATGCAGAATTAACCAAAGCAAACACTAGTTTTGCATGGAACTTGGAAGCTTCATGCTGGCCAGTGAAGATATCTCTTAATATTTGCTGTGGCAAGTTTTCTTGGTTATGAAGAATGGATTCTGTGGAGGCTAAGGAAGGCTCATTGGCTCTTTTGGGTAATGCCTCTATGTCAGTATCTTGGTGTATTGAATAAATTATTGAAGCTGGTGTGTAACTATAAACCTATTTTCCAAGGATCAAATACTAAAGTTTAATACAGTGAGCACAACTGATCTTAGGTGTGGAAAAGGTGTTGATGATTTCTCTCATTGCCAGGTTAAATGATCACTTCAGCGACCGCTTTATGTTTTCTCTTTACTTACAAATACAATAGCCAAGAAAAAAAGTAATGGTAGTTGAATAAGGGCAGAAATACGTCCTGATGATGATTAAAAAAGGAGTTTCTTATGGTGGTTTTTGGTATATTTTCAGTTAACCTTCAAAAGAGAGTAGACTTGGGCTTGTTTTGCAGACACAATATAGTATTGCATCTGCCATCATCTAGTTTTTTAATTATTATTTCTGGTCTTCCTCAGTCATGTTAAGATGCCTTTATTTTATCAGAGGGCATATTATAAACATTTTACATATTTATATATTTTCATATTATGGAAATTGCCAAGAGCTATCTCAGAGGTGAAGGAGAGTTAAGAACAAAGTTACTCACATCTTTTTTCTTAATTTTATAGCAGACAGTCATCTGGTTGATAGCACAAAGGACAAATTTCTCTACTCTTTGAATTGGAGTTGTGAAAGTCAGAAGACTCTGGGCAAAAGGGCATTGATATTTCTCCTAAAACTGACGTAAATTTACAGTAAGAGAACCTGCCCCCAGGCTAATCCTTTGATTTGGGTTATTTTTCCAGCTGGCCAAAGTGTAACCTTGTTGAAGGAAATATATAAATGTAGGTCTCTTGCAACTGAATTACCAGTAATAGTAATTTTTATGAGTTTTTCAGTTATAATTTTCATGTAAACTATTTTTTTTATCTTTCATGTGAAAAATATCATTAGAATATATACACATAAAGGTACAACACAAACCACGGCGCTTAATTTAGGATTTCTATGCTATATTCCAAAATGTCACCAGCATATATAGCAACAAGCATATATTTAATAAGAACTGTAAAGTATCACAGAATCACAGAATCATAGGGCTGGTAGGGACCTCAGGAGGTCATCTAGACCAGCACCCTCCCTCAAGCAGGATCAACCCCCACTAAGTCATCCCAGTCAGGACCTTGTCAAGCCGGGACTTAAAAACCTCGAGGGATGGAGAATCTACCACCTCTCTAGGCAACACATTCCAATGCTTCACCACCCTCCTGGTGAAGTAGTTTTTCCTAATATCTAACCTCCACCTCTCCCTTTTCAACTTCAGACCATTACTCCTTGTTCTGCCATATGACACCACTGAGAACAGTTTCTCACCCTCCTCTTGAGAGCTCCCCTTCAGGAAGTTGAAGGATGCTATTAAATCACCCCTGAGTCTTCTCTTCTGTAAACTAAACAAGCCCAAATCCCTCAGCCTATCCTCATAGGTCTTGTGCTCCAGCCCTTAATCATTTTTGTTGCCCTCCACTGAACCTGCTCCAGCAAATCCACATCATTTTTACACTGGGGGGCCTAAAACTGGACACAATATTCAAGATGTGGCCTCACCAGTGCCGAACAGAGGGGAATAACTACTTCTCTAGATCTGCTCGAAATGCTCCTCCTAATGCACCCTAGTATGCCGTTAGCCTTCTTGGCTACAAGGACACACTGTTTACTCATATCCAGCCTTTCATCCACCATAACCCCTAGGCCTCTTTCCATCGTACTGCTGTTGAGCCAGTTGGTCCCCAGCCTATAACAATGCTTGGGATTCTTCCACCCCAGCTGCAGGACCCTACACTTCTCCTTGTTGAACCGCATCAGATTTCTTTTGGCACAGTCCTCCAATTTATCCAGGTCACTCTGGATTCTCTCTCTACCCTCCAACGTATCTACCTCTGCCCCTAGTTTTGTGTCATCTGCAAACTTGCTGAGGGTGCAACCCAGTCCCTCATCCAGGTCATTAATAAAGATGTTGAATAACACCAGCCCCAGAACCAAGCCTTGTGGCACTCCACTTGAAACTGACTGCCATACAGATATTGAGCCTTTGACCACTACCCATTGGGCCCGACCGTCAATCCAGCTTTCTATCCATTTTATAGTCCAAGGAGCTAATCCATATTTCCTTAACTTATGAACAAGAATGTTGTAGGAGACTGTATCAAAAGCTTTGCTGAAGTCAAGATATATCACATCCACTGACTTCCCCCTGTCCACAGAGCTTGTTACCTCATCATAGAAACGAATCAGATTTGTCAGGCAGGACATGCCCCTGATGAATCCATGTTGGCTGCTTTTGATCACTTTCCCCTCTTCCAGGTGCTCCAAAATGGATTCCTTGAGGATTCCCTCCATTATTTTCCCAGGGATTGAGGTAAGGCTGACGGGTCTATAGTTCCCTGGATTGTCCTTCTTCCCTTTTTTAAAGATGGGCTCTACGTTTGCCTTCTTCCAGTCATCCGGTATCTTCCCCTGATCTCCAAGAGTCTTCAAGGATCATGGCAATGACCTCTGCCAATTCCCTCAGTACCCTCAGGTGCATTATTTTCAATAATAATGATGGTGTCTATATAGAGAGAGAGATACACATCTTTTAGAGCTGGAAGGGACCTTGTGAGGTCTTTAGTCCAGTCTGTTGCCCTCTTAGGGGGGCTAATCACACCATCCCTGATGGATTTTTTTTAAATCTCTTTTCTTCAGACCCCTAAGTGTGACCTATGGAAGGGGTCATAGGCTGTAAGCCATTTCCAGTGTACACCTGATGTTTTTTATTGCTTCACTTAGAACAAGCCAAGAACTTCAATATTTTGCATCTGTTACATGAGGACATGAGATAATTCACTTCCTTATTCACCATATCAATATGGACTGAAGAGTCCTAATCTACTTCATCTATACTCCCTGCATAAGATTACATTATGCCTTCCTTGTTCTTTCCTACACCTTGGAACGTCTTGTTTCTATTGTCTTGTTTAAATCCACTCTCCTGTGCCCCTCCAGCCTTCTGTTTTCTTGGACATCTCCTTCTGGAAGATTCAGGGCAGCTCAGGGTCAATCTTCTAGGGTTCGATTTTGCACATCTAATAGAGACATAAAAAATCAACACCTCAGGGTCTCAGTCACCCCCTGTACTCCTCACAAGACAGTAGGACTAAGGGATGTCAACAGGAGAAACTCTCCCATCATCCTTCCCCTGTATAGTCAGCCAACTTAGCCGAGCGCAGATACATTGATTTTAGCTTTGCAATTGCCGTAGATAGAATTGCATATCTGAAGTTGACTTTCTTAGCCTCGGAGATATTGACCTAACATGGTCAGAGCTAAATTCATCATTTTTCACTAAAACTCTACATACTGCACTCCCCACTCTTTTCCATCACTGCAGAAAGTACTCTCACCCAGTACCCCACTCTCTCTGACTCAGGCTAAATGGCCTGAAGTCATGTTCAGCTCCTCTTTCTCCATCTTTCTAGCCTGTTGATCTGACCAAGTCTCCTCTTCCCATTCTTGCAGTAGCTCCCTTTTCCACCTCTACATTAGGATTAAAGTTATCTTTTTCTTCACGGCTCTGCATACTTCTTCCCCATATACTTTTGTGTTCTATCATGTCACATTTGTGACACGTCTGCCAGCTGTTGTGCCCTCTTTGTCTGCAGTTCCTGCTTTCTCTATATTATTACCTCCAAGACTCTTTCTAAGTTGTTTTTTAAATCCTTCCTCTAGACCCACTTGTGCCATAATGTCTAGCACTAAGAAGTGAATAGTAACATATCTCATATTTTAAAATACAATAGAGAGTGTAGCTAATAAGACGTTTGTCAGTCATCAGCCAGCCCACTTGAATTACAGGTAGTACCCGTCTCCCTTTTCTGTTTCTTGGCTTTTTAGATGTAACTTCTTCAGGGCCAGACTTTGTCTTTCTTTACATCACTGAGCACATGTATAGATAATGGGTACATCTATAGTTGCATTACAGAGGGTAAAAAATTGTGTGTTAGAACATAAGAAACTTCTAACTGATGGGTTTAGATAGAAATTGCTTCTATAGGTATGTTATTCAAATAACCTACCTCATGTTTTCTTGAGCTTTTTTTCTGAGCTAAAGTATCTCCTGCTGGACATTATAACAGACAGCATACTGAAGCATTGCTTTGACTAGTATGGCAATTTCATGTCAAAATACTCCTGTTACACCCCCATTTCCACTCCTTACTCATTGTAGCCCCTTCATGTTGCACTGGCTGAAGACTTGTGATTGTTAAGAATCTTCCATACAGTACCTATGATTAGTTTCAGATCATTCACAAGATGGTACTAGATCTCAAAGATGTGAGGATCTGCCCTATTATAATTCAGCATTTGAATTTTCCAATAGATAATGAAGATCACTTAATATTCAATATATGCTGGCAAAGTATTAGTCTTCTGGCAAAAGATGATGGAATAAATACAATTTATATAATAAGATCCAAGGGTTGTCAATATGTGTGTGACTCTGAAGCCAAGGAAGTCTGAGTCATTGTGAATCAATGGAGATAGCTACAAGCATGCCTAAGAGCCCTCTTTTGGTCACATTATTACTGGGTTCAATCATTACTAACATTTGTGGTCTTTTACTATCCAGTGTTTAACTTCTTAGCCATTTTGATTTTAGGAAGTACATATGACAGCCAGGCAGTTATTGGTGCCTTTTAATATCAGAGATCATTCAGCCAATCACCATACTTATTCTGCAGCTAATTTGCATACAACAATTTCACTGTACATCTGGGTCCTGGGTGGCTGATTAGCCTAGTGGCTAGATCACCAAGTAGGCAGGCCAAATGGAGGGGTGCTGTGGACCCAGGGACCCTCAGCTGCTCCCTTACTGTTCCTTAAGTTTGGGGTGTGCCCTGAAAGTCCAACTTTCCCCTTAGTTGGAGTCTCCCAGAGGTTCCCCCCTTTCCCAGAATGGTAAAGCATGGGCTTACATGTTCCCATGACTACTAAGCAAGCAGAGTGTGGCTCCTCCACTGAGCCACCTCCTTCCTCCCTGCAACTCAGCCCCAAACTGAGCCAGGCTCCTTGCTTTCCTCCTCCCTCCAGGCATGGCCTTGGTTGGCAGAGATAGATGGCCACAGAGGCTCTCTTTAACCGCTTGGATGCCAGGCCCTCTTTCTCCACTCCCTCACAGACTGCTTATATAAAGAAAACTTTGTAGATAGTGGGTTAGTTTCTTAAAACCATCTACACATCAACACAACCAGCATACACAGTACCCCCAAAGACTCACATTGTGGCACCCAACTGTCATTTGCCATCTGCCCAAATCAATACAGTTCTTTACACACACAAACCTCAGACACATATCTACAACATCACCCATACAGCTAATACATACACTAACCCCAGCATCACTCTGACACCCAGAATGTTTCTTGTGTCAATGAAGAGTGATGGGAACAGCTACAGGGATGGCTGGGAACTCTTTTCATTTAGAATACCAGCAGGTTCTGTTGTCACTAGGATTTACTCTCTGTTACCATCTACTTTTTTAAATCTCAGGCATTTTTTGCCTTATGACCACACAGGATTTTATTAATATTACTCATGCAAGAGCGTAAGCCTTAAGCTACTAGTTTATAATATGCATATCAGCAAGTCGCTACTACTCCATATACTCCTATTGATACTTGCTCAAGTATTACAGTAACAGAAGCCGTATAAGTTCTGACACAGACAGAAGGAGGATTGGCTCACAGAAGGAAGGAAAAAGTGGCCACTGGTGGTCTTATCTTTAGCTGATAAAGCAGTCCTAAAACATTAGAGAAGTTCGCTTGTCCACATTGATAAGACTTCAGTTCTCACAGGACACATCTACACTAGCAAGTTCTTTCAGAAAACCAGGACCTTTTTCGGAAGAACACACGTAGCATCCATACACAAAATGCACTCTTTCGCTGCAAAGTTGAAAGAATGCTGCTCTTATTCAGGAAGCCCTGTTCTGCTCCCAGATCCGGAAGAGTGCCTCCTTTTGAAAGCTTCTTTTGAAAAAAAGCACGTGTAGATGTTCCACTGGCCCTTATTTTGAAAAACCAGTCCTCATGGTGCTGGATTTTTCAATCCCTGGCCCATTCTTTCAAAGAGCAGGGGCTGTGTGGATCACTGTAGTGTAGACATGGCCAAAGAGTCTATGACATACACTTTTCTACAGTGTACAGATCAACTCTGATGAATTTCAGGCACTTTTAGATCTTTTTCTAGATTATATAGTGGAAAATGGCCTACATTTAACATAATTTTGTTCCTGTCTCTCTTTTCCCCTCTGTCCTTTAAGCCATAGAATGTGTTTCTGTTCTTGAATTGTTTTTTCTTTTTTCTGTTTGTCTTCTTTCACTATTTTCTTTTCTGGTAATTAATTGAGTTAAGCTATGATTGTATTAGGCCATGCGGATATGAATGCAATTAACAATTCATGCTAATTCTAAGCATAATACTAATTATTGTGGTGTTCTCTCATTGCACTTAGGAAATGTCTCCAAACTCTGGAACCCCTCTGAAACCAGACTGAAATTTTCAAGTGCACTCATTGTATGAGCACTTGGATATATAGTTCTAGGAGTGAACTAGGTATGAGATCAGCACAACTGTTTACATGAAATAATTTGTGTGTGGTTCCGCTGGTTGTATTTATATCTTTCAATACAAGAGAGTGATGTTGAAAAGAGGAGGACCTATTGAATGTGCTCAGGAATCCCATGGATTTGTAGTTGAGTTTTCCTTCACAGGTCAAATGTCAGTCAGCCAGAAAATAACACTAAATAGATTGTGACTGGATATTATAGTTGTGTTCATCTCTGGATGGCAGGTCCCTTCCTGAGGTCACCCATTAGAGTCATTTATGACAGCTATTTTCCTACACCTGCACTATTATTGATCATATGTGAACAGCTTTCTCTGGAGTAGAATAAATATGTCAACCAGGGAACAACAGAAAAAAGCCATGTGTAGAGTAAAGGGGAGGGCTTTTTAAAGAATATGCAATGTACTAGTGCATAGGAGAGTTATTCCAGTTTAGAGAGCTTGCCTTGACATCTCTAATGAGGTTACATTTCAACCTGGTTTAATTTTGCCATGACTACTCTACTTTTGCATGTGTGATTTCAGGAGTTTTAAACTGTACTATACCTTGAAATGTAGAGAAAACCTAGAAGGGGAGCTGAAAAATACAGCACCTTTCATCTAAAAAAAATGGTTAGGGATGGGTTTATTAATGATCATGATATATTGATGCCGTGTTGCAATATTACTGGGCTTATAGTATTTTCTTGTGGGCTACTAAAAATTGGCTTCTACTGCTTAGTGACAAACTTTGGGGCTTCCTCTGGAGATATGATAGGAAAGTTTAAAAGTCAGTTGCAAACCTTGTTCTCCTTCATCTCATTCTTATAGGAACCAGAGGTACCAACTCTATGGGCAGTGGAAGGAAGTATCTGCTTCCCATTTACACAGCACTCAGCTAGAAAATCCACTTTCTCAACTGATAACAGCATTTGCAGCTGAAATCAAGTGCACATCTTGTAAAATAGTCACCCCAGAGGTTTAGTCATGTCTCATTTCCCGCTGTAACAATAACTAGTTATGGTTACACTAGCGAGTTTTGCTGACAGAAACTGGTGGAACTGGTGGAACATCCAATCACAACAAAACTGGTGGAACATCCAATCACAAGATGCATTTTGTTGATAGCTTGGTGACAAAACTCAGCACTTTCACCAGCAGTGTTCTGCCTCTCAGCCGTGAGACATAATGCTGCCCTCAACAGAGTCTGTCGACAAAAAAACGTGTGATGCTCGGGGGAATGGGGCTTCTCTCAACAGAAAGGGTGCCCAGAACAATGGGCAGTCCTGTCTGCTTTGCTTCTGAGTGCCTGTTTTGTCAAGAGAGTGGCCGGGCAGTCCAGCCACTCTATTGACAGAGTGTAGAACTCTTCCGATTGGCTTATGTGTGCGGCCATACTGTCCACAGAAATTCTGTTGGGAAATCTCTTCCGGCAGAGACTTCTGTCAACAGATTGTGGTAGTGTAACTGTAGTCAATGTGCTTCTGCAAAATGAAAAAAAATGGTAGTCCGGTGTCAAAATAGTTACCAAGATATCAATTGAAATAGTGGCTCTCTGAGAAGGGGGAAAGGAAGTAAAGGTGGAAAAGAACATACGTGAGGAAAGTGTTCCCTCATCCTCAGCAGTCTGTCAGCTGGTCTATCTGTTTAGTTTTCAACTAGGTTCATCCCATGTCTGTATGTACAGAAGACAGATGCCACTTTACCTTAAGAGACTCTGTGAGCTGTCTGGGTTAAGTTAACAAATGCTCCTGTTCTGCTGATTTCACCAGTAGTCAAATGTCCCAGTAGTAATCACATTTGTATTGTACAATAATTCCTAAGTCTTGCTGTTCAAGGTCTGCTCACATTACAATACAAAATATGGAAGATTAAGCTGTGCTAGTTTTTTTTAAAGATTTCCATATTTATGTATGTAAATATTTATATGTAAATATCCTGAAGTCAATAAAGTTTACTCATTTGAGTAGACTTGAGTGTTGGTTGATTGTGCTCCTATCAACTCTAAAAATATCTTTTTATTAAAATATTTTCAATGAGTTCACATAGCTCAATAGAAAACAATGGCCACAGCAAAGTTTTAAGCAAGATTAAGTTAACTGAGAATAAACCAAACTATCCTTTAAAAGTTAATTGCGAAGTACTGGCTGAATGTAATTTCATTAATCTGAAATATGTAAACAGACCAATTCATTTCTTCTGATCTCCTCTGTGGTCTTTACCATATACCTCTGGGTGAGGGCTGCATCCTTGTTTTCTCTTACATAGGGCATCTTTGACAGCTACCCTTTTAGCTAAAACCTGGGTGTGTGGCTTGTGCAGTGGTTAGACTGGATAGCACCTTCTTCTGGAGCTTCTTGGTCACCGAGAGCAATGCTTCTGAATCCTGGTACATTTTGTAAGGGGCATAGATTGACGGAGTTCGCATGGAAACTGCACAGATTATTCAGCAGTCACCTGCTAAGGATGGTGAAAAAAGATCTTGTTGTAGCCAAAGAACAGAGGTGTCCCACTGCTTAACTGATCTATGCTGTGAATTTGTGTTTGCATTCTAAAGTGATTGAAGACTTGGAGCCTGGCTACTCCATCATTCACCCATATTTTGACTTTCTCCCATTCCCCAAACCTGCATTTTTTAAAATTCTCAGATGGAACAGGCACAGTTTTCACCTTTCTAATTTGATCAACTTGCAAGCAGATGTTCCAATGTAATTTTTTAATTAATTGATTTCTTCCTTGAAGGGTTTTTGTTTGTCTGTTTTCAAAAGATATCTTTTTTTTTTTTTTTAATGAAAATGCTGGCTTGCTTTTCCTGCTGGTTCAAAATAAAAATGCCTGAAATAAACCAGTGAGGTTAAGGCACTTCTCAGATTTATAGAAAAAGTAACTAACACAAAATACCCATACTGGCTAACATCAGAGCTAAATTTCATTTATATTACCAGCTTGAATGGTGACATCTCTCACAAGTCCTCAAGATGCCAGCAATGACTGTAGGCGAGTCAGTACAGAAAATGGTTAATTGCAAGAGTAGGTTAGTACAAACAATATTCAACAGGGGTCAAGCCCTGTTAACAACAGGAATATTTCCTTTTGTGGCAGTACCAGTTGGAAACCTCATCAAGGGAATATAAAGTTGTGTTGTCTACCAGTTCTGTATTGCAGGCCTAGAAAAATGGGTGACCAGTTTATAGCATTAACAATAGCTAGACCAACTATTGAAGACATTTTATAGTATTTTAACTCTTCTTGGCCAGGCATTGCCTAAGATATCACGGTTTAAAAAATTCATCTGTTCTAGCATTGTTTCCCAAAGTTTGATTTAGCATTTGCTCTTACCTCATTCACCTAAAGTAATTATACATGGTTTGTACAATCCTAACTGTAGAAGATGTGAACATGTCAGACTTCTTTTAATGTTTATGTGCCAGATCTTTACCTGGGTTTTTAAAGTATTCAGTAGAAGGCATTAGAAGGAAATAATAATTATAATAGGAACCAAAGGTGATGTCATCCTGTATAGCAAAAATCTGCAAAATAGAACTGGGTCATGTAAACTGGCAGGGAGAATTAACAGTCCAGGAAGTCTCCATTGCAGGTCATTTCACACCCTTTTCCTCAGGCTTGCTTTGTTTACAAAAGCAAACCACAAACAAGTCAGATTAGACTTTTACAAAAGAGCCCCCTGTTTAGTCTCAGGAGACAGAAGACGCATTTTTTCTTGATACTCTCCTTTACACCAATTTCTGCTTTTCCTTCATAAATCCATATAGAACAGTCATGTGATAGGCAGGAGCATGGTAACCCCTGCACATATGAGAACACCTATACACTCTGTCACAGTTCTAACCTGACCCAAGTTCTCAGCAGAAAAAGGAGAAGGTGAGGTATGACACTGCATAATAGTGCTTTAAAAGCAGACAATCTGACATGAGTCAGTCCCTAACTAGAACACGCAGAATTCTGCCTTTGTAACAGACACCTTTAGGAACCTTACCGGCATATCTGAATTCTCCTCTAGTACCTTTTTTAACATATGTACTCTGTAATTTTCGTATATTTTTCTCTGCTGTACTTTAAGATAAATAGTCTTTATTTTGAACTAAACCCGACTGAATCACCCCGTTGTAGTGGAGGACCTGTTGTTACTATCCTTGAAGTGTGCTAGTACTTGCTTTCAGTTCCTCAGGAAGGCAATAAAAGATAACTAAGTAACATTTGAACACAGAAAGGAAACATTGGTCAAAGAAGACCAGTTCCACGAAAAGTATCCTCGCACAGCATAGGTGTAGACTATTATAGGGGGTTGGTAGCTGGATTTTGTGAGATTATCGGGAAGTTGTGTGGTTGGTAGATATACTCTGGAGACATGTCTGCACTCCAGTTAGACACTCCTGGCCTGTCCAGGCCAGCTGACTTGGACTCGTGGGCTTAAGCTAACTATTTAACTGTGGTGTAGATATTTAACAGACTATTTAATTGTGGTGTAGATATTTAGGCTTAGGCTGAAGCCTGAATTCTGGGACCCTCCCACCTTGTAGGATTCTAGAGCTTTGGTTACAGCTCAGATCTGAACATCTACACCAGGGGTCAGGAACCCCCAGCACGTGTGCCAAGAGTGGCATGCAAGCCAATTTTCATTGGCACGCAAAGAGTGAGATCAGCCCCTCCCCTCTTCCCCCAAGCAGACGGTAGCTTGCTTTAAGCCATACTGCCTGTGGATTAACAAGAGACCAACTAACACTACCAACCACCACCTAAATGGCTGCATCTTAATTTATTTATTAATGAAGCTCTTGTAAGTAAGGCTATTAATAACTTTAAAAAGTATCACTGACACTCAGACCATACATTGAGGTCAAAAGGTCAAATTTTGGCATTCTATCTCGGAAAGGTTGCTACACCTTAGTTAAAGAGCAGTTAAGCCTGAACTCCTCAAGGCTGAGTCAGCTAGTATGGGCCCTCTGTGAGTGTCTAACTGCAGTGTAGACATAAGGACAGGGATAGGATTTTATAGTTCACCTTTACTTGATTGATTTTTCACTTATTTCCACTAAACAGCAAATGTCTGAACCTGAGATTCCTCTCATACTGAGCAGGATTACTGTTGCAACAACAAATCATCAGTAGGGTAAAACTAACCTGTCTCACAATGGGCTCAGATTTAACCATCGTAAGGCAGGTTAGTTTTACCCTGATGATGATGTGTTTATGCTAAACAGCCTCAATCTTACCCATCATGGCAAAATTCTTGTGAAAATTTAACCAACCAACCAAAATCTCATCCTTTACCTTGGTAACTGATAATAATGAAAAAGCCTAATATTTATTTACTTATCAAAAAACTGCTCACCCAGCACTTCCACTACCTCACTACTGAGAGTAGGCAAACAGAATTTTACAAGGCTGCTTCTCTCATTTTAGTGTGAATTTATGTGAGGACTAAGAGGTGTGATGGAGTGGGGGATACCTGTGTGTGTGTGTGTGGCTCACAGAGGGTGTGGGGCTCCTGCTGAGGGTAACCCTGACGACCAGGTAACACCTTTGTACTGCAGACAAAGGAGGAGGTGGAGCCTCAGGGGTTTGAATTGGAACTGGGA
Organism: Carettochelys insculpta; assembly: GCF_033958435.1. Lineage (NCBI taxonomy): Eukaryota > Metazoa > Chordata > Testudines > Carettochelyidae > Carettochelys > Carettochelys insculpta. Next base: position 48,290,887 of record NC_134142.1, on the reverse strand, counting down.
GTTGGAAGCAGGGAGTCTGGGCTGAGAGAGAGAGAGACAAAGGAGGGGGCAAGGCCCCAGCTCTGGGGGCCCCTCGGGGCCTCCTCTCCCCAACATGGATTGGACTGGCTGTCTCTGCCTGCTGTACTGACTCCCCTGTACGATGCTGTGTCCTGTCGGCTAATAAACCTGCTGTTCTCCTGCTAAGTGAGAGACTCTCCTGCCTGCGGACAGGGGGCAGAGCTTGGGGGACTCCAGAACCCCATCACACGAGGAAAAAGACAATCCTTAAAGTTATCAGAACTGCTTTTACGTATATTAAGTTTAATAAGTGTTACAATCTGATTAAATATAAAATCTGATTGCAAGGTTTGAATTGGATCCAAACCTCCACAAAGTTCAAGGAGATTTGGATCTGATGCTCTGCTTTGGGCCCATTTCCAATTCTGATCTTAGAAGCCTGGATTATATTGCAGAGTCCTTAAAATCAGGTATATATAGGGTGAGCGTCCATCCCGTATTAGGTGTGGGCAGCTGCCGCATCCCTGCTGCTTCTCTGGAGGTCGGACAGCATTGGTGGCTGCTGGCTCCCCGGGGCTCCTGGGGACAGCCAGTGGCTGCTGTTTTCCGAGGACTCCCAGCACCTGCCACTTCCCTGGGGCTCCCAGGGAGGGCTGGCAGCTGCCACCTCCTTCCTGGCTTCCCAGGGCTTGGTGGAGCCTGGAGGAGCCACCCCTCCCACCCCACATATCTCCCTGTCCAGTATTTGGGACAAGAAGATTTGGTCACCGTAGGTATATACATATGAAATTAGTGTTTGCAATGTTGTATCTACGCTAATCCAAGAAGAAGAGCTTGGTCCAATAATAGTTATTACCTAACCCACTTTGTCTCTCTAATATGTGAATTAGCTATTTTATTAGCTAACTGATTTGGAAAAACTGCCTGAAATCTGGCCCTCAGTATGAACTGCATTTCTATTATTGTTTTTCTGTTACGTTTTTAATCCAAATCTGGAATGTAGACTTTCTCATATTACTGGCATTTTAAAATGTGATTCATTTCTATTTTATATGTTTGTACTGTAATAGAAATTGGTTCTTAGTGAGCTAACATTTCATTAAGCAAGTTTTAAAAGCAGGAGGACACGGGCATATATATATAGAAAGCTTAGAAGGAATAATTCTGCCAAAGCCAAGAAACATATTCAAACATGTCCGGGTCCTGCTGGATCTTATAAATACCAACTAAATGACACATATTGTCAGAGCAGAATTGGTTATATTGCAGTGCTTCACTTGGCTGTGTGGAACTACCCTATCCTGTGCTTATTGCTGGAATTACTTTGTCAGCAGACAGGCTGAGGTTATATCAACTGTTTAAGATTGGAAACATTTTTGTTCAGAAATCTGACATGATTTGCTAGTAGTGACAACTGATTTGACAATGACCAGTGATTTAGGTCTACCTGTAATAAGTGAATTAATCTGAGTTAAAACATAGTGATCTGTCATGTTTAGAGATACCTCAGCAGCTGGCTGACTTGTCCTCTGTCAGGCTAGTTTGTCCTGTGCAAATCTTCTGTCAAGTAAGAAAAGAACTGTTGGGAGAAAATTACATGGCAGTTTTAGAGTTAGTGATGAATTTTAATCCCAACATACCAGCTGTGCCAGCAACACTATTTTTTGTGGCATTAATCAAATATCTTGCCTGAAGCACCTTCACTTCCCCAAAGGCTAAAAGATGAATCTGTCAGAAAATTTCACTGGGTTTTGTAGCAGCTTTTCTTAGCTCAAATACTAGTCCATGCACCTCAGAAGTACAAGTAAGGCTTTCAGGGATGTGGTTCTGGGAATTAGAAGTTTCATAGGGTAATTTTTCCTTTATACTAAACAGGAATTTAGAGCCATCACTGTACGGAACATGATGAAGTTAAGGAGTCTGGGAAAAGGCCAAGCACTCAAGATTTATTAATGTATTTCATTTATTGGCTTATAGCTAAGTGTTTATTTTTAGTTGTAGTTTTGCAGTTAGCAAAGTGCAAGAACAATTGAAGGCCATTGAGTGATCTTACCACTTTGCCAACTTCTGTGGACAAGAGAAATGGAGACAAGGGTAATTTGATGAGAAATGGAGACAAGGGTAATTTGATGTTCTGAGAGAGTGTGCATACACAGATGCATTCAGTTGCCATAGCAGTATGTTAGTTACTTACATTAATAATAATAACTCTAGGAAAACCAGTTTATATCTTATTACAGTTAGCATGATATTTTACTTTAGAAGATTATTCCCTAATAGAAAATCCTGTACTTTCACACCCTATTTTATTCTTTTTTTGTGTCTATGTTACATGAACTTTAGAAGCTTCTAAATTTAAAGAAACTGTAGATTCTGTTGGAGCCAACATTGCCAGGCATTTTCTTAGTACAGGTTGAATCTCTCTAGTCTGGTACCCTCAGGACCTGATGGGAAGTCGATAATGACTAGCAGCGTTACTAACACTTCCACTGTTTACTGGGCTGTTAGAAGATATTTAAGGGAAAAGTACAGCTAAATAAAAGCACAGAACACTGAGAGCCAGGACTAGTGGCTGTAAACAAACTTTATGGGGCTACAGGAAACTTTATGGGACTACAGGAAACTGGCTGTGGCCACAGTAAATGTAGTCTGATTAACTAAACTCATTTTGGATTAAGAAAGTGCCAGATTACAGAGGTTCAACTTGTAGACAATTACTGGAAAAATGGCCTTGCATAATATTTTCATAGTTGTAAAACTGAAGCATTCTGTCAACATACAGTAGGCAGGACAATGTGCTGTCTACCTGTTACCCAGCCTGCCTCAGAGATAGGTGGCGGTGCAATGCCCTGCCTATCCTATGTTGGCAGAGAAAGTGTTTCCATTTCTGGCAGCTATCTAGGTACCCATAAGTGGTGAGGAGCCAAAAGAGATGCCAAAGTATATATCATCTTAACAAATTAAAGTGGTATATCTTTTTCCAAGGGGATGAGGTCATGCCTACAATTAATTCACTAAAATGCTTTACTGTTCCCACCGTCTACCTTTTATGGCTTGAAGCAGTCATTTCTCATGTAGTCCCACAGTTGTTCTTTCAGCCATGTTATCTGCACTTCTCAACATCCATCAGTTCTTCTGGACAAGGAGACATAGAGCTGAATCATCTGCACAGTAAATGTGCTGTACCCCAAAACAACTCACAGCTACCACTAGTTGACCTCACAATATGTACAGTCTAAACAAGAGGTAATAGGATTGAGTCCTTTTGAACACCATATGTAATGAGTGAGGAAAAAGCCATCCATTACAGCTGCTTGGATCTGGGAGAAATGAGTGAAGGCAGCTTAACATGACTTTCATAGAAAGGGCTCTAGAGATGATCCTGGCAATTACAGACTGGTAAAGTCTAATGTCAGAACTAGGCAAATTAGTTGAAACTATAGTAAAGAGTCAAATTGTTGGACGTATAGATCCAGGGGAGTAGCTGCGTTAGTCTGTGTTTTCGTAAAACAGCAGGCAGTCCAGTAACACCTTAAAGACTAAGTTTTATTTATCAGGTAATGAACTTTCATGGGAAGCTCGGTTCTACTCCAGAATCTGAAGAAGTAGGTCTTTCCCATGAAAGCCCATTACCTAATAAATAAAATTGTTAGTCTTTAAAATGCTACGGGACTGCTTGCTTTTTTTTGCGAAGACACATAGATTAATGTAATTTGTTGGAGAAAAGTCAACACAGTTTCCATAAAGGGAAATCATGCCTTACTAATCTACTAGAGTTCTTTGAGGGGTTAAATAAGCATGCAGACAAGGGAGGACCCTGTGGAAATAGTGTACTTAGATTTTCAGAAAGCATTGACAAGGTCACTCACCAAAGGCTCCTAAGTAAAGTTAGTTGTCATGGGATAAAAAGACGGGAAACACAGAGTAGGAATAAATGGTAAGTTTTCAGAATGGAGAGTGGTAACTAGTGGTGTCCTCCAAGGATCCATAATGGAACCAATCCTATTCAACCTATTTATAAATGGTCTGGGAAAAGGGGTGAACAGTGAGGTGGCAAAATTTGTTGATTATACTAAAATGCTCAAAATAGTTAAGAACAAAGCAGACTGTGAAGAGTTTCTAAAGATCTCACAAAACTAAGTGACTGGGCAACAAAATGGCAAATGAAATTTAACATTGATAAATGTAAAGTAATGCCCATTGGAAAAAATAATTCCAGCTACACATACAAAATGATGGGGACTAATTTCACTATAGCTACTCAAGAGAGGGATGTCAGAATCATTGTGGATAGTTCTCTGAAAACATCCACTCAATGTGTAGCAGTTTCCAAAAAAAAAAAACAAAAAAAACCCAGAATGTTGGGAATCATTAAGAAGTGGGTAGAGGAGAAAACAGAGAATGTCTTTTTGCCTCTATGTAAATCCTTGGTACATCTACATCTTGAATACTGCACACAGATATGGTCACCTCATCTCAAAAAAGATACATTGGCACTGGAAAGATTCATAAAAAAGCAATACATTAAATTAATGGGCAGCAGTTTTAAAACTAACAAAAGGTAGTTTGTCTTCATGAAGCTCATGGTAGGCCTGTGGGACTCCTTGCCAGAGGATGATGTGAAGACCAGGGCTTTCCAACAGGGTTCAAAAAAGCCGTGGAGGTTAAGTCACTCCATGGCTGTTAGCCAGGGTGGTTAGGAATGGCATCACTCTCCTCTGTTTGTCAGAGGCTGGATGACAGGAGAGGGATCACTTGATGATTACCTGTTCTGTTCACTCCCCTTGGGGTACCTGGCGTTGATCACTGTTGGAAGACATGATACAGGGCTAGATGGACCTTTGGTCTGACCCAATATGGCTGTTCTTTTGTTCTCATCTGTCCCTACTTGATCCCAGATCTGGATTAGCAGCACATCCCTTATCATGTTGAAGGTGGCCAGAATATCTGAAGTTAGGAGCGTGGCCACTAGACTCAGTCTATAGTCGTTGGGAAGGAGGTCGACTAACACTATGTCTCAGGTATGAAAGAGCCTAGAAATCGTTTGAAATATCCTAGAGTGAGCGGCTGTACTTGCTACCTCACATCCTCTACTTGAAAAACCTTGCTCAGGATGGAGATGTTGAGATTGGACTACATTAGAAGAAATCTTTAATTCTGGGTGACTGTAATGCTGTTTTTACAAGACAACCATTTTGAGAGTTATGAAGAGGTATTTGTAATGCTGTGAACTGTAAAGTGAGTAGCAGTCAAGATACTAATGAATTTACATACCTGTAAATGTATAGTCTCTGTTTGCCTGGTATTGTGGTAACCTTAAACCATTCCTAATAGATGGATCTGACCGACCAATCTTGACAATTCCACAGTTTCTCATAACTGGCTTTTTTTAATTTATTGAGTCTTCCAGAGCCATGGGTTCTCAAATGTTACAGATTATTGTACCCTGTTTCAGGAATCTGATTTGTCTTGTGTATCCCAGCTTTCACCTCACTTAAAAATATTTGCTTACATAAAAATACAAGTGTCACAAGCAACACTTGGTTGCTTTCTCGTTTTTACCATATAATTATAAAATACATTAATTGGAACATATATCTATTGTATTTACACTTCAGTGTGATACACCATCGTGCTTTTCACTTTAAAGTCCTGTCTCCAGGCTGAGCCTTGCCGCCCAGGGATGAAGCATGCAACTTAGTTTTGTGGGCTCCTTGTGGCATGGTGCCCTACTTGCCATCCGTGCTGCAGGCTCTGCACTTGTGATGCCCTGAGGATGGTGAGTGCCCCTCCGCCCATGGGTTACAATCTCCAGATTGAGAAACAGTGACCTAGATGACTTGCGTGCCCCATGAAAGTCTTCCGTATCCTCTCAGGGTACATAGATCCCTGGTTGAGACCCACTGTACCAGAGTATGGATCTTTATATTAGATATGTGCCTATACCAGAGACTCAAATAGATATCCCTCTGCAGTGTTCCTGAATCAAAAGCCATCTCTATCATTGCAACTTCAGGTTGGATCCAGAAAAACCATAAACCGTTGGGCTATGTTCTGAGGAAATTAAAAATAATTGATTGTTGACCTGTTTCCACTGCTCCCTCTTCCAGTTTCTGGAATCCACAGGGCTCTTGTAGCTGGTTTTCCTTCAGGATGAATTAATTGTAAAGCCCCAGTTTCTACAGACAATCAGTGGCACCACAGGCTCAACAACATTAACAGGAAGTTTTGTACACTTCACCAGTGTTTCCCAAACTAATTTGGGTATCGAACACTTTTGGGTTTGAAACATATTGATGGAACACATACATACTTGTCAAGGGAGCAGGTGGTTGTTCATACTGAAAAACCACCAAACGTAATGCTCAAAAGTTGATTTAAGAGTTAGCTTTTGGTGTCTTATTTTACAAAGAACAAAAAATGGCAAGAGAAAATCATCTGAATGAACAATTAATGTCCTTTTGATAGGAGGACAGTTAGCAACACTATAATTAAGTGTAAAAATTAAAAATTAAGGACAAACCCAAAACAAAACATCAATATAACAACCAAAAGAAGGAAAGTTACCTTCAAAATTTCTTCACAGAGCACCTATTTACATTGTGTGGAACACAGTCTGGGAAACACTGCACTTCACTATACTACAATGGTAATAGGACATAGAGCTCTCAGGGTATTTGGAGTTTTTAAATAAACATGTTTATTTCCTTTAGGCCTGCGATTCGCATAGTTTCTTCTTTAGAAAGGGAAGATAATTTCTGAAATTTTCAGAACCTTTAAAAAATAAACAAAATTTTAAAAAGTCCATTAAATCTGTGAAATTTTATGAAATGGACATTCATGCCTTAGCTACAAGTCGAAATCCTCGACAAGTCTCAACTCTCTCTGTACAAAATGCATACAGTCTTCTTCCACGTGGAGGAAAACTGAGCAATAATTTTAAAAGTTTGTAAATGGGAGTTTCCTCCAGAATGTGAAAAATCTGACTCTGAAGAACTGAATACTACAAAAAGTCATTGTTGTGTATCATACAAAAATATGAAACAGTAAAAGCTCTTAACTCTAGGTTTAGGAGGTATTTTTAATAATTCCTTGTGTTCTTACCCACCTCTAAATGATATCAGTTGCTCTTTTCATACATTACTGTCTATCATGAGTGATTCCCCCGCCCCCATTTTTTTATGCTTGGTGCAATAAAAGAAGGCAAAAGTCAGTATAGCCACATCTACACTAGCAAGGACTTTCGGAAAATCCGACCCTCTTCCAAAAGAGTGCACAGAGCATCTGCACACCAAATGCACTTTTTCGAAAGTAAGCCAAAAGAATGTGGTGCTGTTTTCAAAAGTGTTCCTCCTGTCTCATAATACGACGAGCGCCCTCTTTGGAAAGATTCTTTTGAAAGAAAATGTGTGTAGATGGTCCATGGGCCATTCTTTCAAAAGAGGAGTCTGCCATGGTGCTGGCCAGGTGGGGCGCAGCGATACCCTGGCCAGCAGCAGCAGAACTCTGTGCTCCCTGTGTCCAGCTGCCCTTAAAGCTGCACAGACCCAGAAACCCTGTTGCCCGAAGCTGAAAGCATGCTGGCAGCAAAAGCATGAGCCACAAGCCACATGCCCTCGTGGCTCCCTCCCACCCCGAACATTGGAAGACAGTCATGGCCAGCAGCCAGCCATCCCAGGAGCCCAAGTCCTCTCCCCGCCCCCGCTCCCCGAGCCCTCCCAAGGCTTGGAGGAGCCCAGCCAGCCCCCGAGAAGGAGGGCACCATCCTGGATGGAGCTGGAATTCAGGGACCACTGAAGACTAACGGAAGGAGGAGGTCCTGAGAGAGATGGGCGGCCATCTGGGGACACCCTGCCCACATCCCAGACCAGGTGAGGAGCAAGGTCAAGAAGCTCCAGCAGGGCTACTCCCAGGCCCAGGATGAAGCAGGCTGCTCAGGGGCTGGTCGCATGACCTGCCCCTACTATAGGGAGCTCCAGAGCTTCCTGGGGCCACAGGACATCTCACCACTGCCCATCATCCTCGACACCACAGCGGCCAAGCCACATCCTGAGGACGTGGGGGACCCAGGACCCCAAAGCAACACCAGCCTGTTGGAGACAGAGCCACCTACGGAGTGGTCTAGTGAGGAGGGGGACCTGGTCATCGACCTTCCCTCACAGTTGTTCAGCTGGGCGACAGTGAGCCAGTAATTGCTGGACCTCGACGAGGGACCCTTCAATAAGTATGTGGTGGGACCACACTCCAGTTCATGGGGCGAGGGCAGCACAGCCACCAGGCCACCTACACACCCAGCAAACCCTGGCCGGTCATCTCCCAGATGGTTGTGGCTGCCAGTAGCCACAATGGCCGCCAGAGACACTCAGCACCTGCCTCCTTGGACGCTGTCTTGAGCTGCATGCGTGGGGAGAGGGTGGGCAGAGCCGGACTGTGGCTGGAGGCACCCCACATGGGCATGGACCCCCCTCAGTGCCCATGACACCCCATGGCCACTGTGCCATTGGATGGGACGGTGGGGAGCTTCTGCCCCCTGGGAGGTTGGGTGCGTGGCCCACAGGGTGCTAGTGCAGGACTGATGGGCTGTCCATCTCTCCATTTCTATCCACACAGCTGCACTGTTGGAGGGCTGGGAGAGTCCTGTCCCCTCCATCGTCTCAGACAGCTCAGTGGAGGAGGGGAACTTGTCACCACCCCCATCAGCACCATGAGGGGCCCACAGCAGAAGGGCATGGCAGCAGGCTGCCGACACTGACACCATCCACTGGCTGGCAGAGATGGCAGAGCGGCGCCTCTGCATGGATGAGGCCCACCACACCTGGCAGAGGGCAGCATGGGAGGACCTAATATCCCACCTGTGGGACATGACAGCAGTCCTGCAGGAGCACTCATGGCTCCTGGCCCACCTGGTCCTCCCCAACTCCTGCTCCCTCACTGAGCCTGACCTTGCCAGAACCGCCCCCCCATGGTCCTACTTCCCCTTGCTGCCCACCCTTTTCCAGCCCCTCCAGAGACCCTGGACCAAGGCTAGGAGGGGATCCCAGGGCTGCCAGGTCTCATGACCATCCAGTCACACCTTCCTAGCCCCACCCCCCTAGTTGAGCCATCCCACACTGCCTCCTTCCAGTTTGAACCATCTCCCCTGCTCCCACCCCAGATGAGTTGTCCCACCACCCTCCTCGTATTGAGATGCTTCCCCAGTCCCTGGCCTCCCATGTATATTGTTTGCCCATTGTACCCTGCTGTATATACTTTCATTCAACATTTGTTATAATCACATGTTATATTTTGTTAGTTAAATTGTTTATTTTTGCACCATCCCTGTGTCCCATGCTCATGGTGGGTGAATGGTGAGGGGTGCATGTGTAGGGGGACCTATGTGGGGTGGCCATGAGTGGGGGTCACTGGGGCCCATGGGAGAAGATCTCCCAGGGGGCCTCTCTGATGTGGAGCCTATCCCAGTGTGCCTGGCAGCTCGGAGCAACGGCTGGCTGCTTGTAGGTGGAGCCAGCCTCAGCTGCCCACCTCTGCATGAAGGCCTCACCCTTACCTCCATAGTACCAAGGACTACGCAGCAGGCACCCACCACCTGGGGACGTTGCACAGGCAGACCTCCAGGTGTGTGAAGAGGCCCAACTGGCCTTCCAGGCTCCCAAAGATCCACTCCACCCCATTGCAGGCCTGGTTGAGGCAGATATTAAATGTCTCGTGGGTGGGGTTGAGGTGGCCTGCGAACGGCTGCAGCGGGTAGGTGGCATCCTCTACCATGCACAGGGGTATAGTGACCTCCCTGATCTGGAACTCCAGCGGGGGGACATAAGTCCCAGCCTCCACGTGGCAGCAGAGCCTGGAGTTCCCAAACACACAGGTGCCGTGTGTCTGGCCCACCCCTCCCACATAGATGTCCATGCAACAGCCCTTAATGTCCACCACAACCTGGAGCACTACCAAGTAGTAGCCTTTTTGGTTCCTCTAGCTTCCCACCCTGTGTTCTGCAGCACAGAAGGGGTTGTGTCCCATCCAGGACACCAAAGCAGTTCAGGAAGCTGAGCATGGTGAAGCCCATGGTGAAGCCGCGTCCAGATCACCAGTGCGGACAACCCTCTGCAGCAGCAGCATCTCATTGATCACACAGAGGAGCTGCAAGGGAGGGAGGGCATGTGCTCTTGTGAGAGCATGATGGGGTATGCCCGGCCCCTGGCCCCCTTGCCTCTTCCTGGCCCCCTTCCCCTACTCCCTCCTAGCCCCTGGCCCCCATGTCTTCAGCCATCAAGGGTTCCCCTTGCCTGGGAGCCCCATTCACCATCCCTGTGATGGGTGCATCACCCAAGTATGCTTCATCTCTATGTGGACAGCCCCAGTGGTGCCCTTGCCCACCCTGAATTGGTGCCCCATGTACCAGTAGCTGTGTGGTGTGGCCAGCTTCCAGACCACAATGGCAACCCTCTTTTCAAGGGGAAGGGTGAACCGCATGCAGGTGTCCCAATGTCTCAGGGCAGGGGGCGAGCAGTGGCAGAGCTCCTGGAGGGTCCACTTGCTCATGCGGAAATTGTGGACTCACCTGGCATCATTCCAGTCCCCCATCACCATCCACTCCCACCAATCTGTGCTGCTGGGGGAGCTCCAGATGCACCGGGTCACTCAGGGGTGATGCTGGCAGGATCCCGGGTGGGTAAGCTCCTGGGATCCAGTGGGGGGACTTGCTCCCAGGAGAAGGTGGAGGGTGGCTGCAACCACATTGGCCAGGTGGCCAACTAGAGCACTCGGGAAGGCCAGCTCCATTGGCAGAAACTGCTGATCTGGATCCAATGGGTGAAGGTAGCCGTAGGATCTGTGCACAGGCTCTGCGGTGGGTATGGCATCTCTGTAGGCCTCAGCGTGTGCAGGATGGGGGTGTTTGGGAGGGGTTCTTTAAGGGAGCAGCTGGCTGCGGGCCCCAAAGGGGTTTGGCAGCCATGCAACTCCATCTGCAGTGTTTCCTGCTCTGCTCTTTCAAAAGGGTGCCTTTTTGCATGGAGATGCGTTCTTTTGAAAGACAAGCTTCTGGAAGATATGATCACATACTGTGGAGAAAGTATGATTCAGGAAATATACCAACTATGCAATATAGCATGGAAAGAAGGGAAGGCATGTAAGGAATGGACAAGATTTGTGGTAGTGACAATACACAAGAAAGAAAATACATTGGAGTGCAAGAACTATGGAACGATTGCCCTGATGAGTCATCTAGGCAAGGTGCTGATGATGATGATACTGATGGAGAGACTAAGATCACAGATAGAAGAACAGCTAGCTGACAGACAAATAGGGTTCAGGAAAGATAGAAGTACAATACAGCAGACATGGTAACTAAGACCAATAGCAGAGAAAGCTCAATGAAAGAACAAGAACATCTGCACTTGGTTCGTCGATTTTCAGAAGGCATTTGACAATATCGCTCAGAAAGTTACTTGGACAGTGTTGGAGTCATACGGAGTGAATAGCAGACTGATAGGGTTGTTGAAGGATATTGATGACAATGTGGAGGCAGTGGTGGGAATGTTCAGGGAGTTGGGAAGTTGGTTTAGAGCGAGTAGAGGTATGAGAAAAGGAGATTCAATATCATGCATTGAGCACGAGCAATGGACGAGATCGAGGAAGAGGTAGAAGGGATATCTGTACACGGGAAAAGAATTAACCACTTGAGGTTTGCGGTTGATATAGTTATCAATGAGGAAGATGAGGAGAAGCTAGCAAAAATGGTGCAGGTGCTAAACGAGGAAGGAAAACAGTACAGTCTGATTATGATCATCGATAAAACAAAAACAATGGTGTTTGGAAGTAAGGAAATAGGAAAGAAGATTAGTGTAGATAGGATTGAGCTAGAGAATGTAGAGAAGTTCACATATCTGAGGAGTAACCTAACATATGATCTAGACTGTAAGAAGGAAATAATGACTAGAATAGCAAAGGCAAGAGTGAGTTTGAAGGCAATGGATAAGATTTGGAAAAGCAAAGTGACTAGCTTAGGAACAAAGCTGAGCATCTTGAAAATGTGTATTCAGCAGCATGTTGTGCGGATGTGAGACATGGGTGATAACCAAAGATTCAAAGAGAAGAATATTGGCGTTTGAGAGGAGATGTTATAGAAAGATCCTGAGAATGGATGGGTCGCTAATGAGGAATTATGTATGAAGTTACAGCCAAAAGAGAACCTAATGCAGAGAGATAGCCATGTTAGTCTGTATCTTCAAAAACAACAACAAGCTCTGTGGCACCTTATAGACTAACAGATATTTTGGAGCATAAGCTTTCATGGGGGAAGACCCACTTCCTCAGATGCATGCTACTGCGGAAGATTATACAACAGATGTTACAGCTGTTCGGGCATATTTGCAGAATGAACAATGAATGAAAAAGCAAGACTTTGTTTTCTGGAATAATGGACAGTTTGAGTAGGAGAGGCAGACCCCACAGAGAATGGATAGATGATACAGTAGATTGGTGCAAAGCTAGTCTACAGAAACTAAGCCATTCCACACTGGAGAGGGAAAAATGGAAGGAAATAGTGAGAGAGGCATCAGACACCAATGGGTGCTGAGCCCACCATGGTCATTGATGATGATGTTGTGTAGTCATAGCTTATGAGTGTTATTGATAATAGAGTTTTCCACCGGCAACGTGGATAGCTGCCCAAGGCTCGAATTCACTATTAAATCCAACTTTCTTTTATTTCTGATACCTGTGCATTTTTGCCAATTTCCATAGTATCATTTACAGAGGTATTTATGTGATTCCCAAGTAAGATTAGAAGAATAGGGTAGTCGATTTAAACTACTCATAACTGACAAGAAGATCAGACAAACCTGATGGTGATGTGAAATGTCAAAGGTTATTGTGATTAGTGTTACTTTACTACAATAAATTTGTTTTAATAACTATCTAATAATGTTATATAGGATATAGTTTAAAAAGTACTGTGCAAGCTGAAATCTGTTATGTTTATTTTTAAAGCATGTTTTTCCTGCAGATGTGCTATAAATCTTGCAATAAAGAAAGAGAATGTGAGGTATTTTAAATCATGCTATTCTGTATCCAAAAAGGTATATTATTTTGTAAGTGGTATATTTTACAATTTGACATCTTAGAACTTTGTAAACTGGCAATTGGGCACAAGCAAAGGTATCCATTTATCTCATATATGTCTAGTTGAGGCAAAGCTGTCAGAAGGAATCTTATCACATGGTACCCCATTTGTTTTCTGCAGTGATTTATGATGGTTTTGAAAAGGTCTTGTGATCCCATAGGCTGCCACGATTCTCTGACTTTTCTCTGTCAATGGATCAGATTTTTGACATTTTCTGAGAGCATTCAGAAAAGATTTGATAAATCAGCTTGTGGTGTTTATTTTAATTGATCTGAAGCTCATTCCTTCAAGAATTCATCAGATACCATGACAGGGTCTGGGTGTGCTGCAGTGAAATGAAAGAATTGGGTTGGCCATGCTCCTCTGATGATGATATAGATATTTTGTTGAAGGTTTATGCTTACAGATGAGACGATGTCATAACTAATTTAGTATGTTGTAAATCTTTGGATGCAGTTTCTAATTCATAAATCTCATCTATCACATGTGATTCATGAAACGATAGACAAGCTTTGATGAGAAGGTACTTTTGTGTCTGTTCCAAGTTCTTTGCATTTTTTTCTTCTTCAAAAATAAATCACTCCAGAACAAGAGAATTCTATTATGAAAGTGGTGCTGTAAAGGTCTGTCATTCTTTTGCATCTGTTCTTCCTCTCATAAAGGGTAAAGTTTCTCCTTTTAAAGATGTAGATGAATAAAACTATGTGTGCATGCACTTAAGTGTACAGCAGGGATAAAATGTAACTTTTGTTGATTCTGGGTAGAGGAGTAGTGAAATTTGGCTGATATAACCTGGATCTCTTTTCTTCTCCCACAGGAACTTCCATCTGTTGAACACATCACCACAAACACCTGCCCTGATCAACCACAGCCAGTGTCTTTGCTCTCTTCACTCATTCCTCTTAGGCTTGGTTGGTGAAACTTTAAGGGACCATTGCAGGATCTGAGGCTTTGTCTTATCAGCTAATCCACTCTTTTCCTAGATACTAAATGGGTGAATTGCTACTGAGTGATGTCTGTGGATGGTCAAGGAGGGATTTTGTGGTGGTGTATATCAGGGCCCCCCCATGCTTTACAAAAATTGGCTTATGAACATGAATATGCTAACTCAAAGATACTTTATGCAAAACAAGGCATGTAATATGTCATTTTCAAAGTTGTAATTAGCTGAATCTGTATATCCTTTTTCTGTGCATGTATACTTCTTGTATGCAAAGTTAGGAATATGAAGTGTGAATTTGACTTTAATTCTACATGTGCTGACGAGAGCCATTACTGATACTTTAGGAACTTCGTGGTTCAGTACTCCAGCCAACCAACAGTGAATGGTTCTGTTTTTCCTGTAAGCATCAACTGGAAAGAAATGTGACTATGCTATCTGGTACTGGAATCCATCTTGAATCTAGCACTTTTCCATGGGGGTAGGAATACTGAACAAAGGGTTCCCACCTGTGGGGAAAGTCTATTTTAAGTAATGGGAAGCAATCAGGTCTTTGTCTTTAGCTGGCCCTTGAAACTGCCCTAACCACCCTAGGAAACTACACATGAAGAAACATGGAAAAAAGAAACTGTAGTGGAGGGGTGAAGGCAAAGCGGCTGGGCCCAGGTCAGAAAAAGATCAACTCTGTCCTGAGATAAGAACAACTGTTTAGGGTAAGAATGTGCATGTAACAAGTTTCTTAGTGGATTAGAATTAGCAGGCATGTTTTATTAATTTTGGGTTAGTAATTTAGTTTAATCTGTCTGTTTTCACTTGCAATCACTTAAATCCTACTTTTTATACTTAATAAAAATATTTTTGTTTATTATCAAGCCCAGCATAAATAATTGTTACATGCAGGGAAGCAAGTGCTGGGCATATCTCTCTTTCACTGATAAAGAGGGCTGACATTATGAGCTTTCTCTGCGTAAAATTATTTCACCAAATAAGACATGTTTATTTGGGATTTTGGTCCTTTGGGGGACCAGTTTCCCAGGTGCTATCAGTGGCCTTATAGCTGAGTCCTCCCAGAGCTGATCTGGGTCAGTGTCTGTGTGGTTCTGCAGGGGAGGGTGATAATCCCAACTCTGTGCCTTGGCTGAGGGAAATCAGAGCTTCTGGTCCAGCAGGATAGGAGGATGAGAAGCCCCAGAGGGCAGGAAGGCATGCTGGGGGATAACCCCAAAGGGATTTCTGTGATCCAACCCATTGTGGTTGTTTTTCACCTCAAGAATTTAGGGAAATGAGCATGGGGTGACTGAGAAGCAGGTCAGCCTGTCAGACAATTAAAGACAACCAAATTTCACTCAACTATGTTGCCAGGAAGACTGCTGAGGGCTATTATTGTAGATCGATGTTGATTCATCTAATTAGGTATCTATCTATTATAACATATACTCCCCAAGAAGTTAAGAAAGACATAAAGGGAATAAGGTCAAGTGCTCAAAAGTTAGGTGATATCAGCTAATGCATCTTTACTTTAGCAGTGGAAGTTTGTGGCAGAGCTAAGAACAGAATTCAGCTCTCTTGGTTCCTAGTCCAGTGATTTAAACACACCAACCCCTGCCCCCTGCCCACTATTTATTTATTTATTTATGTGCATATGTTGCCTCATTAAAATTCGTTCCTGTGCTGAGTATGAATGAGCCAAATCACCTTTTCTTAAGCTAAAGGGTTTGTGGATGTTGACCATGTTGTGCCTGTGTCTTGTGTGTAACTCCAGCTCTGTGCATGCTGGCTAGGGAACTCTTTAGGACCTAAGAAATACTTAGTACCATTGACAAGTAGGAAGATTTGTCAGGCACAGGAGATCCTTGGTACAGGTGGAATGTCTGAAGTTTTTAGTGGCAAGCCTCTAATAAGCCCTACTGAGTACATGTAAATAGCGATTTTCAGGGGCTTATAAATCAGTCCAGTATGAGTGGATTTTCATGACAGTAGCTCTGACCTCAGGCCTTTATTTCTTCCAACTTCCTTCTCCAAAGAACAGCAGTCATCATCATCAATAACTATGGGCTCAGCGCCCGTTGGTGTCTGATGCCTCTCTCACTATTTCCTTCCATCTTTCCCTATCCAGTGCACATTATATTACTGTTTGCAAGTCTGTTCTTTCCTAAAATGAGATGAATTGTCATTGTTTTTAAATGTCCAAAATAATGCATTCCGAGATTGACACCAACCATGGAAAATGTCAGCCTCAGTAGTTGGCTAAACTGGTTTTAAGGCAGCTTTGCATGGCTACAACAGCACAGATCAGCCATAACAGGCCCAATGATTGTGCCAAAACGTTGGTTGTCTAGCCAAAATAGGACTTTACAGTTTGCTACTTGGTTAATTCCCTGAATTTCTTAGCTGCCAGTGGTTTCTCCTGCCCCACGTTATTCAAACAGTAGATATTTAATGGTTCCTCCTTTTGTAGCTGCCCTATTTCCAGGAAAACAGTCAACAGCTCCTCCTTCCCTTCATCATCTTTTCTCATGTTCATAGCATGGGAGAAACCTCTCTGCTCAAAGGCTCCTGGATAATACTGCAGACCACTTGTTGATGCCTTCTTTTCAGGCAGAGAAGGAAGCCATCTGTTTCACTGCTGCCACAGCGCTTTGCTCCTCTAGGCACAAGGAGACAAGCACCAATAAAAAGTGAGAGCAATGCAGTGTGAATTGACTCAATGGAGTAATGCCAGCTGAAGAGTTGCAACCTGAAAGTGAAGTGTTGGGCCCTGTGCTTGTCCTTTTCCTCAGACATGTATTCACCCTACCTCTCTGTCTCTCCCTTTCAGCCCTGGGTCTTTCCAGTACAGCAAGTGTTGAGCTGCAGCTGTCACTTGCATGCCTGATGCTCAGTGGTAGCAAATCCAAAATGACCTCTTGTGGTAAGGGGGTACAAGTGTAAGGATCCAATCTTAATCTGCTATTGGCAACAGGCTCTGATTCACCAGATAGGTCAGGATGTACTTAATCTCACAGTTGTTCTTGTCCATTCTCCTTGTGTTCAGTTCTGAACTACGGTGCCCTTGCTATTCCTGTCTTGGCTGTCTCCTGAGAAGCGACTTTCAGTATTGCCAAAATAAACTAAATTATATCACTGTTTTTGTGAGGAGGATAAAAGTTTAAGATGGAACCATCAAAAGGTCAAAACCATTATACAAAAGCAATCTCAAAAAGTAGTTTGAAAAATGCACTGGACTCTTAAAGAGGGCATTTTTTAAAAGTGCCAGCAGCTCTTAGCAGTGCCTCTTAGTTCAGTCTTTAAAAGCCGAATGCATTGTCAACATTTAACATTTTCTAATACTCTCATTATTCAAATGTTTATGAAATTGTTCTTTATTTGACCAAGTGCCAATCTAATCAGTAGATAATGAACTCCATGTTTTAGTTACAAGTAAAGAAAGCAAGCTCTCACATTTAGCAGCAGGAGAATGGACAGATTTTTCAGTCTTCATCAAAGAAACAAATAATTTGTAATTTAAATAAACAGTGGCATTAAGTTGGCTTTTTAAAAAAAAATTCTACCAAGATTGCCCAGGTTTTTAGGCTCATATTGTTCTTTGTGAAAATTGTTTAGTTTGAGGTAGCTGTTAAGGAAATGTGTTTTTTAATTGTTCCTTTTGTATGCAGAACTGTGTTTCCCAATGCCAAAATTTAAGAGGCTTTCATATTTTCAATGTATGCATTTTTTTCTAAATGGCCAAATTAAATATGAAAATGTTTCATAATGAACATTCTGGAAAAAATACGTCCTTCAGTCATGGAAAACACACGTAGAAAAGCCACGGAGAATATTACAGTTAAGATTTAGGATATTGCAATGTCCCAATAATTTGTGTCTTGAGAATTGTGTACAACAGAAAGCTGTTTTCAGAATTATTTATTGAAGATCAATTCTAAAAATGAGGTGCTCTGTATAAATTCAGTACCTTGTGTGTACTGTCATCATGTGCCACCTTGCTAATACAGTTCAAAACTGTCTGAGGGCCACATGCTAGCTTATATAAATTCTCATGGCTCTATAGACATCAGCAGATTTACACCAGCTGAGGATGTGGTCTGTATTCATTAAAATATATTTGAGAATGACTGTTGGATTAGCAATCTAGTAGAGCAGTCAAGAGCCAACAGTTCTAAGTTATTCCTGGTTTGCAGTACAGAAACGGCAGTTGATGTTGTCTGATCAAATGACCACACTGCACCTGAAGCAGGGGGGAACATTGTTCTGACTTGTAGGAGGAAAGCAGAATGTTTTTTTTTCTGGCGAGAGCAGCGATGTCAACAGCAGTTGTGAGCCTAGGGGTCAGGTGACAGTAGGGGCCGGATCTCCAGAAAGGGCATGACGAAGAGCAGAAGGTGTGAGGCTTAGAGAAATTTTCTACCCCCCACCCCCCCAACCCGCCGCAACAAGCGCAACACAGTGGTCCGCAGCATTTCAAAGGGGCCTGAAGCTCTGGCTCCCACAGCTTCTACTACAGCAGTAGCTGGAGCTCTGGTCCTCTTTGAAATGCCAGGTCCAGGGATAGTTCTCCCCTTCCCCACACCATTGGCCAGTCTGGGTGAGAGGGCAGGGAAGGAGGTCAGAAACTGCTGCTAAAAGGTCAGTGGTGGTCAATTTGATAATGTTGACTTGTCCTCAGGGAAAAATAAGAGCTGAAGCCTTTCAAAGATGCAAGCCCCAGCATCAGAAGCCTTTTCTTCATTCAGGAAGCACAGCAGTACCTACCCTCTGAGGGGCAAATATTAGGTAGGGTTAGGACTTGCTGCAGCTGTTGTGCTAGCCACTTCTTTTTTGAGGGACTGAAAAGGAATTTTTCCCTCCCCACCAGAGGGGCTTAGAAGGAGTGTTGTTGTTTTGTTTTGTTTTGTTTTGTTTTTCTCCTTCCACAGTGCTGTTGTCAGGACAGCTCTCTTATGGTGAGGAGAAGTGATTAGGCTATATGTTGCAGTTCACTGTAAGTGTTGGGTGGATATACAGTGCAGGTACTCATAGAGAAGGCATCAAGTGTCCACATAAACTGCCTGGTAAAGGACTTACAAAGGAGGGAAGTTGGGGTTCCTGTGGTTAATATGGCAGGGAGCCAACCCCCCCTTTTTTCTAACCAACCTTAATCTTCCTAGGAGGGTACAAATGGAAGATCCAAGCCATGGGTTGTCTGGGTGACCTGGAATGGAGGCTGGTGAAAACCCCAATTACTTATTTGAAAGTTTGTGGAGTTATCTGTACTATACACTTTTATCTGCCAGACACCTGATAATAAAGTTGTGGCCTGATTAAACCCATATCACATGTCTCCTGTCCTTTCAGTAGAGCCAGAAAATGATGTTTCTCTTTAATGTAACGGCACTGGCAGGTATGTTCGGTGAATACATCAGGGTGGCTGTTGACTGGGTTAGGAAAGCATATCCTTTCTAATTAATTATTTGTGCAGACTGGGTTGCATTTGGTTACAGATGCTTGTATCCAGCCTGAGCAGTATTATAACATGCAGGTGTTGCAACTGGCTTAGCCCAGAGGTATCTCAATATTTTTACCTTACAGTGTTACAGCTGCAGACTGGAACTAGCTTTTGGAGATGATGTCAATGAGATTGATAGTGTGAGCCATGTTGGAATTTTCATTGATTGATTATCTCTTTAGTTCTTCTCCAAAGGCAAGACTGAGAACACTCTGAGTTCCAAGACTGTCATTACACTTTAGTGTGTGCTACTTTCTTCACTTTGAAGAATTCTGGAAATTTGAGGAGGCACATCTTTCAGGAAAGGAGAGAGAAGTGATTAGAAGCTTCTGTGCTGTAATATACCACACATTTACAGAGTCCACAGAAAACAATGGAAAACAGACAATGTTTTCAGTCTAAAATTGTAACTAGCTGAGTAGCTAGCCCTTAGATCTCCTGGTAGTTATATAAGTACTTCAATGGTGATGGCAATTCATGGGGTGATCATTAGTAGTTATGCTAGGAACCAGGTCACTCTTAGAGTTTCACAACAGGATTCTGTTTTTATTTTATCTCTGCTATGAGCAAGAAATTAGCATTATTGTTTAGAATCATGGAAAGTAACAAGGCAGTTATTTTTATATATGAAAATAGAACAGACAGGAAGAGTTCATCTTATTCTATGCTTTCCACTGTAATGCTGCAGAATATTTCAGCAGTCACTTTCTTACATAAATTGTTGGTCTTAAACATTGGAGACATTCACTCACCAGCTTGGTAAAAAGAGAGAGAGATGACACACTACTAATGGACAGAGCATTGCAAGGAAGTGTCAACCAACCATTCATTGCACTAAATGCACTCTCAAATTCTGTTGTAGAAACAATTAAAGTACTGATGGCAGTCTTAAGTCACTTCAAATAGTCTGACACAATTGATCCACAGCTATCTTTGTACTCCCCGAAGCCCCCTGTCTACTAACTGCTCCATCCACTTTATATTTTCTGAACAGTTCTCATGCCTGTCAACTGGCACACTCAGTATCTAGTGAAGACGACCATTTTGATGGATCCGAGAATTCAAAATGCACTACATTTGATAACCTAATGCACATTCACACTTCATGTTAATTATTACCAACCCTCATGCAACCATCTACTCCCTAAGCTTTTGGATTATTGAGAAAACAATACGGTTTGGCTTTTTTTTTGTTTAAATTATATAATTAATGGAAACACTGATGGTGAACTGCTGATTTAAAAACCTTGTCATGAGTACTTGGGAGAATCTTATATACTTTTGACAGTTGGAATGATGGTAACCAATCTAGTTCTAAGAAAAAAATAAACTTAATGTCCATAGTTACATACCATATTGTGAACAACAAGGCATTTCCCATATGTTGTTCTTTTGTCTTAGTGTTTTCTGTCTGAAATGCTGCCATTTATTAAGAATGGATAAGTTGCCCTCCAAAATCCATTGGATGCAAGTTTGCATTAAAAAAAAGGAATTTCTATATCAGATTTGATGACTAGTTCATCTAATCTGGCACCATGCCTCTGGGAGTGTGAGGCAATCATTCTGTTCAGTTGCCAAAAGTCTTTGAACCAATTTTTATTCATATTGTATGATTTGGTTGCTCTGCTTCATCTCAGCAGTTAATTGCAATTTATTTCATTTCATTTATATTTTATATTTTCTTGATTATCCTTTATCTCGGAAGTCAACTTCTTCTAAAGGAGTGTCAGGCCAAAGAATTCCAAATGATACAAAATGGCTGGCAGTGAATACTTTGGGAAATGTTATGTCCAAGAACAATTGCTGTGGGCCCTGCCAGCTAAGACCCAGAGCTGGGTCTGGCAGTTTCTGAGTTTCTGTCAGCACTGCAGTGACAAGAAGAGAGGTGATGGTACCAAAGAAACAGCATATTTATGCCAAAGTAACTGCTTGATGAGCTCAGCCAGACTTAAGATTTGGGTAGTATATATTTGTTGAATTTTGATAAAGGAATCTGTGCCCCTCCACCCCCGAGAAGGAACAGGATATTCCTACAGCTGGAATATAACACAAGAAGTTTTGGTGAAGGGAAAAGATGGAAAAAAGGTTCATGCAGTGACACAGTCCATCCTTAAGGGATTGTATGGAAGTGGCAACTTTGCTGGAGAGTGGTAAAAAACATATTACTGACATCAGGACATATCCCTGACATCAGGACATTCAAACAAGCAAATTTCAAAACCTCGTTCCAAAGAATAGAGATTCTAATGGTCATAACCCTATTTCAATGTGGACAATATATCTTTTTTATCAGAATGTGGAATTCTAGATTATAAAACCAGAAAGGACCATTCTGATCATCTAATCAGACCTCCTGTATAACATAGACTTTCCTGAATTAATTTGTATTTGAGCTAGGGATATCTTTCTAATCCTGATTTTAAAAATCCTCACAACACATCATTCTAATAGTGACTTACCCTCACTGATCTTATTTTTCCAGATCTTGGTCTCAAAGACTACGTCTACACGTGTATGCTACATCGAAATAGGCTATTTCGATGAATAACATCTACACGTCCTCCAGGGCTGGTGCCGTCGACGTTCAATATCGACGTTGGGCAGCACCACATCGAAATAGGCGCTGCGGGGGAGCGTCTACATGCCAAAGTAGCACGTATTGAAATAAGGGTGCCAGGAACAGCTGCAGACAGGATCACGGGGTGGACTAGCACTTTCGGGGCAACAGCTAGCCACTCCCTTAAAGGGCCTCTCCCAGACACACTCAGCCTGCACAGTACGCGGTTTGCAGAGCCATAGGCACGCACACCTCGACAACACAGTTATGGACCCCCAGCAGCAGCAGCCAGAGGTCCACCCAGCCGCCCCTGCAGGAGCAGTGCTTGCCTTGCTCAATGGCATGCAGGAGGCAGCTGATCACATTCTAGCCACAGAAGAGGAGCTGCCCCCAGGGGAGAAGGAAGCAACCCCAGACCCTGCAGCCCCCTGCCCCCCTTCCCCCCCCGCTGCACATGCCACCGGCTGGGGAGCTACCCCACGAGCACCGACTGGTGGGAGCGGCTGGTGCTCGGTGAGTGGGACGATGACCGCTGGCTCCAGAACTTTCGTATGAGCCGGCAGACATTTCTGGAGCTCTGCCAGTGGCTCACCCCCGCACTGAGGCACCAGGACACCGCCATGCGATGTGCCCTCAATGTAGAGAAATGGGTCGGCATCACTGTCTGTAAGCTGGCCACTCCAGACAGCTACCGATCCGTGGGCCAGCAGTTTAGTGTCGGCAAGGCCACCGTCGGGGCTGTCCTCATGGAGGTAAGAGGACCCATGGGGAGGGGGAGGCAGCCCTGGTGGTGGAGGGGAGCCCTGGCAGGGGAGGGGAGGGGAGCCCTGGCAGGGGAGGGCCAGACACACCCTGCACACCCCTCACTGGTGCTCTCCCATGTCCTTCCCCTGCAGGTCGTCTGCACCATCAATGCCCTGCTCCTCCACAGGCTCATGTGGCTTGGGGACCCGGATGCCGCCATCGCGGGCTTTGCCACCCTGGGCTTCCCCAATTGCTTTGGAGCTCTGGATGGGACCCATATCCCCATCCGTGCCCCAGAACACAGTGGAGGACGCTTCTTAAACAGGAAGGGCTACCATTCAGTGGTCCTCCAGGCATTGGTGGACAGCCGGGGCCGCTTCCTGGACATATATGTTGGCTGGCCTGGCAGCACCCACGACGCCCGGGTATTCTGGAATTCGGGCCTGTGCCGCCGGCTGGAGGTGGGGACCTACATTCCCCAGCAGGAGATCCCTGTGGAGGGCACCACCATGCCCCTCTGCGTCTCGCAGACGCGGCATACCCCCTCCGGCCCTGGCTCATGCACCCTTACACAGGCCATCTGTCAGCCAGCCAGGAGTGCTTCAACATGTGCCTGAACCATGCGTGCCAGGTGGTTGAGCACACATTTGGCCACCTCAAAGGGCACTGGAGGTGTCTCCTCACCCGCCTTGATGCGGGCCCCACCAACATCCCCCCAGATTGTGGGCGCATGCAGCGCCCTCAACAACCTGGTCGAGAGCAAGGGGGAGGATTTCTTTCAGGGCTGGGCTGTGGAAGGTGGCAGGGCCGACGTGCAGCCACCCGCTGCCCCCAGTCGCCAGGTGGACCCTGAGGGGATCCGGGTCCAGGAGGCCCTGCGGGCCCACTTCGACCAGGCCACAGGGTGAACGCTGGCAGGCCCTCCACTGCCCCCCCATCCTCCACAACACTCCCTGCCCCTACGCCCACACCAAAGAGCACCCAAGAGCACACCCCCCACACTTTTCTTGCAAATAAAAATATACCTGTTGATCGTGAAACTACCAAACGTTGAACTCTTATTATTATATTATTTACAACAAATATAAATATTATATATACTATAATGATGATTAAGCCAAAAAAAGGGGAAGACAAGGAAGGGGAGAACTATTTACATGGGGGGGCAGGTATCATAAAATAACAGGGGTCTAATACAAACTATATACAAAACACAAGTAAAAGGGGATATGTACAAAGGGGGAGGGGGGCCACGTCCTGGGCCCCGCACCCCCTAATGTCCAGCGCTGGGGGTGGGTGTCCGCGACCCGCGCCTCGGCCTCAGCCCTGGCCGGGGCTGGCTGGGGGCTGGGCGGACCGGCAGATATGGCCGGCGGGTGTCAGGAGGCCCCAGGTCCCCCTTGGCGGAAGGTCCCTCTGTGGTGGACGGCGGTGCAACGGCGGGTGGTGCGGCGGGTGGAGCAGGCAGGGCGGGCAGAGCGGCGGCCGGCATGGCATGGGGGGCCAGGTAGTCGGCTATGCGCTCGAAAGTGTACATAAAGGCCCCCCATGCTTCCTGGCGCCAGGCCAGCGCCCGCTCCTGCAGATGGAACCGCCGCTCCTCCACCCACAGGTGCTGCTCCAAGACCTCCAGCTGCCGCCGGAAGATCGCCAGCAGCTTGGGGTCTGTCACCGTCCGTGGGTGGTGCTGGGTCTACCATCGTCCCCGCTCTGGGGCTGGTCGGTGCTCCGCCAAGGGGCTGGCCTGGAGTGATGGTCCCGGTGGGCTCTCCGGGACCACTGACACCTTGCCGGCGCTCTCCAGTCCCTCCAATGGTGCAGCTGCGGAACACAGGGGGGGCAGAAGAGTGGAGACAGCCGTTAGTGTGGCCCCCGAGCTGTGGCCCTTGTCCCCCCACCCCTCTGCTGCTGGTTCCCCATCCCCGTCCGCGGGAGATGCTGCTGCTGATGATGGGTGTCCCACCCCCTCCCCCCGGGTGATCCTAGGTTCCACTCCCCCCATCCCCAGGGATGGGGCATGGCACTGTCATGCTGGGGAGGCAGAGGCTGATGCACTCTTCTGAGGGACATGCCACTGCTGTCCTTGGGGCCATGGTCATCTGGGCATGTGGAGGGCCCTGGTCATGTCTGTTGCCCCCGCCCCTCAACCCTGGGGGTGTGCATCGGGGGGGTACATACCTGATGGTCCGCTCCCACGGTCAGGGGACACCCTGTGGGCGGACACCCTGCTGGAGCTCCGGGACAGCAGCACGATGTGGAGCCCCCATCACTGGAGGAGGATCCCCCCTCCTTCTCCTCCTCCGGTGTCCCAGGGATGGGCTCCTGGGGGGGGCCCCTGGGGTGTGGGGCTTGCCTCCGAGGTGGACTCCGCCTCCGGGGCTTGCTGGGGCTCGTCAGCCGAGGTGTCAAGAGTGGCCGGAGGGGAGGAGGTGTGCCGGGGGCCCAGGATTTCCCTGAGCTCCCTGTAAAAGGGGCAAGTGACGGGGGCGGCCCCAGATCGGCTGGCCGCATGCCGGGCCTGGGCATAACCCTGCCACAGCTCCTTAACATTACTCCTGACGTGGTCAGGAGTGCGGGCAGGGTGACCCCGGGTGGCCAGGCCCTCGGCCAGCCGAGCGAATGCATCTGCATTCCACCTCTTGCTCCCCATTACCTGGAGCACCTCCTCCCCACTCCCGAGCCCCAGCAGGTCCCGAAGCTCGGCCTCCGTCCAGGAGGGGCCCCGCTGCCTCTTCCTGGGCTGGCTGCCAGCCTGGGAGCCCTGGCTCCCCTTGGGGGAGGGTGCCCTGGGGTCGCTTGGGGGGCTGGCGGGCGGCCATCGCAGCAGGGGGGTTGTCTCTGGGCTGCTGTGAGACGTGCAGGCTGGCTGCGTGGCTGTGCTGCCGCCTGCAAGCTCTCTCAGCTTCCTGCACAGGAAGGCAGGGGGTGGGGAGCTTTAAGGAGCCGCTGCACACGGCGACCATCGAGCTCAGGGGCTGGAGAGAGCTTCTCTCAACCCCTCAGCTGATGGCCACCATGGCGGACCCCGCTATTTTGATGTTGTGGGATGCTCATCGGCTACACGGGCCCTACTTCGACATTGAACGTCGAAGTAGGGCGCTATTCCCATCTCCTGATGGGGATAGCGACTTCGACGTCTCGCCACCTTACGTCGATGTCAACTTCGAAATAGTGCCCACCACATGTAGTCGTGGCGGGCGCTATTTCGAAGTTGGCGCTGCTACTTTGAAGTAGCTGGCACGTGTAGACGCGTCTAAAGACAGTCAAATCATGTTAGCTGGAACTTCCCCAAAATATTAAGACTCAATGAGTTAAAGTTTTTCAAAGTTATAACTAAAACCAGGGTCTCATAATGGGAATTGTTGCACAACCTTAATTATAGGAAAGGTTATTCTTTTGTCACATTACTTTCAGAGACCTTCATTACGCTGGGGACCTCACTGCTGTCCAGCCATCGCAAGAGGAGTAGGGACCATAGAGCTCCCTATTTTTAGTAAAAGTCACGGTTATTTTTAGTAAGTCACTAACAGGTCATGGGCTTCCATGAATTTTCTTGATTGTTCATGAACTATTTGTGACTTTTACGAAAAATATCTGTGGCAAAAATCTTAGCCTTAATTATGGGTACCATACCAGTTCCAACTATAATAAATTGTGTATTTGTTGTCCATTAGCTGTTCATCCAGAAGGTCCATTCTAAAATCTGAGCCAGCTTCTCTCTTTCAGCCAACACCTGTTGGGGTATGAGGGGGACTGGTTATAGTTCCTTTATTTGCTGCCTGACTTCACCAAGTCCTAGTGAAGGTTCGAGCAGTCTGAGGGCCAAAAGATTATCTGTGAGATACATATACACAGGACTGCATGAAGGAAATACTAGCTTCCATGCCAGTGATGCCAGTTTTGTAAGCATTAGGACTTCCCTGCACTGGGAGAAGTGCAGGAAATTTACTTTTCCTTTGCACTTTCTGCACAGCACAGGGCCAGTCAGAGGGATGGTCGTTTGGCCTTGACCTAAAACTTAAAGAGAACCTTAGAGTTAGATACTTGTTAATTTTTTGGCATTTGATATGTTTCACATCTTATTGTTTATGTGCATCCCTATTGAACCAAAATATGACACAATCTGTTAGTTAGAGCTGCAAAGACTA
Organism: Carettochelys insculpta; assembly: GCF_033958435.1. Taxonomy (NCBI): domain Eukaryota; kingdom Metazoa; phylum Chordata; order Testudines; family Carettochelyidae; genus Carettochelys; species Carettochelys insculpta. Next base: position 48,263,890 of record NC_134142.1, on the reverse strand, counting down.
GTGAAGATTTGTTAAATAAAAAAAACAAAATATGTATTACTCTTTTTGGTGTCCTATTTTGTTTTCACATCATCATTTTTTATTTTTGTTATGGCAAGGGGTCTTGAAAGCTGGAGGGCCTTGTGCAGCACAAGGTATTGGTGCACAGCCAAGAATCCATACCTATATTTCTATGGCTTTCTGGATACAAACTATTTCTGTACCACCCTCTCTCAGCATGCTGCCATGGCAAGGTTGTTTATCTGACCTCCTTTGTTGTGTTGGACCAGACCACCACTTGCATATCCTCCCCCGATCAATGTGCTTCAATGCACTTTTGTCTGTTTTAGTGCCAGCCTGTTTAGCCATTAGAACAGAAGGCACCCCTCAGTCCATTATTCAGTCAATTTTCAGTTTAAATACCATTCTTGCAGGCTTGTAAGGGATTAGAATTGGTTTGACTGGCGCAATGAGTTTTTTGGTCTCTGTTGCACAAAACAGGGAGTTATTTTATCTCCTTGATAAGTTGCTCAGAGTAATGAAAAGAAGCAGAATTTCAGTTATTGAATATTTAATCCTGGGAAGCAATTTAATCAGGAATGGGATTTGGGCAATTGCTCTAGCCCCCTCCTAACATACTACAGTTTCAGTTCTTAGTATTCCTTAATTATCCCACTGAGATGTTTGAGGAGCAACTAGTAGTAAATGAACTTGGCAAATCAGCTATTACCCACGTAATGGAATACAAATACATATGTTTGACAATTCTGCAGGGAGATTGTTGAAGCCAGGATTCTCAATAGATTGTATTGCCCAAGAGAGAAAAAAAACAGGTGTTGTTATCAGATTTTATCCACAAACAATTTGACTGGAGTTTTAAAGTAATGTGAAGCTTCTCCTCCCTCCCAAGCTAATCCCCAACATATCAATTAATGTATGGAGAGTACTGATTGTCAAATAATGAATCCAAAACTGCACAGGATGTACGTACTGCTGTAGTCCAAAACATTCAAGGATTTTACATTAACATTATATCTAAGGATGCATATCAACTTTATATCTAATCTTAAACAAAGGAGAGATCAGCCCTACTGAGGAAAATTGATTTCATTCAGAAGCAAGGCAAGGGAAATTAGTAAATTCAATATTTGTAGAAAGAAAATAAGCAAAACCCGCACGCTTTGGTGGTTTGAGGTTGTTCTTTGTTTTAGTAATTATGCCTTTATGTGTTAGATCTCATATTTGCACTTGCAGGAGTACCAGGAGTAGTTCATGCATCAGGCAGATCGCTGAGTCACCAGTGGTCTACACAGTAAAGCAATGAACTTGTACCGAAACTAATTCAAAGTGAAAGTGAGTTAACTTTACAGCTCCAGCTTTCTCATTCTTTCTGTGTCTGGGACATTAGAACAATGTAATTACCAACCAAATGTCAGTTGCCGCAAGTTCCTTTGCATGATGTCTCAATGGGCTAATTTCTCAAATTAACATAATTTATTATGAAAGCTGTCTTTGATTTCAGGAACAGAATTGTTCAGTTATTTCATCTGAGGACCTTTACTCCCATCTAGTAGAACACAAACAGGAATATAGTATCAGGATGAATTTACTAACGTTTACTATAGAATGATAACCCATTCTAAAGCTAGGAAAGCCTGCCAAGCCCCAGAGGTCTCCGTTTTGCCATTAGCTGTGCCAGTTTAAACAGTAAGCTGCAAGAAATATCGACAGGTCAAGTACTGCAGGGAAGAGCATGTGTCCCAGTGGCCTTTACACTGACAGTTTCTCCTACATTAAAGAGTTAACTAGCAGCCAACCAGCTCAGAGTGGGAGCTAATGAATGAAATGGAGATTGATATAGACTCTCTTTGGAGGTGCATCGATCTGTATCTTCTGAACTCAGCTTAGGAATTCTTCAGGCAGCATTGCATGAGTAACCCTGGCATGGTGCCCATTAGCAAATAACTCTTTTAATGTTTGCCTTCAATTGATTCATGTATTGTTGTACCGACTTTGTACTCCCTCAAACTTTGTTTGCATTTTGCCATTGTGGTAATAGTTATGAAAAGGGTTTACAACAGGGATTTTATTTTGTCAGTGCAAAAAAAAAAAAAAAAAAGTAAGAATTACAATAGTGAATCAAGCAAGATGCGTAAAAGCAACAACAAAATGCATAAATTCCAGTCCAGCCTTTTATAATTTATTTGGCTTCCTAATTAGGTATCTAAATTAGAATGAGGAGAAATAACTCTCTCTGAAGCAAATTTAGTATTTCAGTGCATTGTCAAATTTTTAGTTTGATAGCAGTCAGATACAAGAACAGTTGTAAATTCCCAGTTGTCCAAATGTGGGAAGTGCCCACCAAGAGGACTAAAATTTAACAAGTTTCTGCTTCAGAGTCCTTTTAATTGTCCTTGTTTGCCCCTTGTAGAGCAGTAGGTATTGTTGGGTCTTGAAATCTGAATAGTTCTGGAGGGCCAGGCCTTTTGCTCAGAAGCTCAGTTTACCTGCATGACCCATCAGACCTTTCTATGTCCTGTGACAGTACTGCTCCTGACATTGTTTTCCCTTTTGTGACTCTTGGCTGAGGTTCTCTCTTCTGAGTTCTTTTGTTCTGTTGCCGTGGGAGAGGAAATGGGAGTATGTATGTTATTACCCAGTCCCAGTGTATTAAAGGACTTTGATAGTGTTTTTTAAAAGCTCTGGGAAAAATAGAGAGGCCAGGCAGTTCTTCACTAGGGCATGATGTCAGTAGCTCAAGCACCTTTCCCACAATATGGTCAGATTAAAATTATGATGGAATCTAGAAACAAAACTAAATTTTGCTCTTGGCCATAAGCAATGAGGCAAAAAAAAAAGTGCTCATAGTTCATGTCTTAAAATCTGGCAAAATGCTACTTGGAGTCGTTCATCATTTCAACTCTACTGTTGCTCAATTTACAGTTCTAATTGTAGCTTTTATTAAAACTGGACATTCAGATGTGATTCCTTGCATCCAGCATTCCATGCATTTGGATTGCCATCCTCAAAAGAGAATACTTAATAGGTTGTACAAACCCCACCCTGGGCGACAAGGGGCTAAAGCAGGGGTGTGCGAAGTGAGGGGTGCAACATTTTGTGCAAAGTGAGTGGGGGACACAGCATGATCGGCTCCCTGCCCTCCCGCAGTTTCCACTGCCTCGCCAGCCCTCTGCTTTCTCCCGCATGGCCTCCACTACTGCTGCTGTCACGGGAAAGGCCCCCTCCTGCGGGCCAATCAGAATGTGTAGAGGGCCTGAGTCAAGCAGTGAGGGCAGCCGGCAAGTTCCCATCTCAGTAATGTACCTTCCTTGGTTCCCTCCTTGTTACCCTCCTGGCATCTTCCTCTCAGCACTCCTCCCCCTTCGGTGCAGCCCCTGGAGCCCCCGAGCACCCCTTCCTGAGTGCCCCCCACATCTCTTCCTATGGTCCTCCCACAGGTTTGGGGGGGGGCCTAATTGCAGTGCCAAAAAGTGATGCCTGACGTAAAAAGTGTGCTCCTCCTTGGGTTGAGGGATTATTTTGCAGCCAGCCAATCCTGACCTGCCACATCTGCAGCAAGAGCTCTATCTGGTGCAACAATTAAAAGATCGGGTGTCAGGGTCTCATTTGGTTGTCAGAGCTGGAAGAGAGCAGATCTCCGGGGCAGAGCAGAGAGAAGCCAAAAGTCTCTGAAATAGCTGCCTAAATTCATCTTCCTGAAGGAAATGGCAAACCCACCCCAGAAACAGAAAGAGAAGTATCTCCCTCCCCCAGGCCTGTGGGCCCTAGGCATTGGTAACCTCCTATGGGTAACTCCCTCTTACTTAGTTGATTTGGAACTTCTCCAATAGGAAACCCTTGGGCAAAGCTGATCTGGAGGGTGGAAAGGGAGGAATGAGAGGAAGTGGGGGTGATAGCCAGTCAGGTGTTGTGCCCTTGATGACTAGGCTGATTCCCAACCAAACCTCAATTGAGGACAGTTACATGGAGTAATCTTTTCTGTCAGTGACCATGTTATCAAGAGAAGGAAGATAGGACAGGCATAGGTATCTGTGCAGCATTTTGTTAAAACAAAGTAATTGTGTCTCTGTGATTTAACTGTGTTGTTCTATCTGCTACATTTTTCTGTCAAAAATGTTATTGTCTGTCTTTTTTTCTTTAGCGCACTGGAAACTATCAGTGTAGGCAGAGAGCTTTTCATGGTAAAATAATTGTTTTGATTATAGGCTTGAAAGAAACATCTATAAATCACGATGGAATGTGATGTAAAAGACTAGCTTCTTTTGAAATCATTTTTTCTATTGTAAATCAAAAGAAAAATATGTTGCATTAGGACTTTAAAGATCCAAAATGTGAGCATTTTAACAGAAAAAATATTGAAAAATTCAAAATTATTCCTTGCATAGCTTTTCAGAATAGACACGTGCACTTAAACAAGATTTTTTTAATTGAAAACCCACTTAGTTATGTCTGCCTACACTAGTCACTGTTGTGCTATATCAAATTAAGAAGTATACGTAAATCTCAAACTTGTTTTGTAAGTAGAGATTTTATTACAATTATGTAATACACTTCTCTAACCAATTTCATGCTTTCAGTAATAAGTTGACACTGTACAAAATTCAAAACACTTTTATTTGTTCAAAACATAAGCTTTTTTACACACTTTTAACATGGCTCATGCTTTAAAGTATGCAGTCTTGATGCTTTGCTCACATATACAGGTTACCACTGGTGTAATTCCATTTCAAAGTGGAATTATTCCTGGTTCACACTAGTATAGTTGAGATCAGAATCAGGCCTGACACAAGTATATCTTTCAGGAAAGAAAAAAATTCTAAGTAGATTTTACATGCTGAACCTAATGGATTGTCAGGCTTGCTTGACATTATTCTATAGGCAAGGCCACAGAAAATCAATACATCTTAGGCAAGGTTTAATTTATTTGTAGGTTCTTACAACTAATGACTTGCCTTTTCTATTTGTTGACTTTTTTTTTTTGGCTCTTGTACTCATGAATAGCTGTGATTTTATCTCCCTCATTGCTAAAGAAAAGACAAGAATGGTTCAACTTTTTATGTCACCCGAGTTCCTAGAGTGGTAGTGCAGTGATATACAGTATGAGGAATAATAACATCAGAGCTGACCTAGTTCCTGCAGCTTAATAAATACAGAGTGGGTTACCTGAATGAACTGATTACATAAATGAAAATTGTAACTTATACAAAATGTGGCAAAAGTTATTTGACTCTTACTTCAGGAGACAAAACGTGTTTTCTGTTATTATAATTTGTATCACATCGGTACATATATGCACCAACCAGTATTGGAGGACCCACCATTATAAGTATGGTACATGTACATAGTAAGAGAAAGATCTGGGTCGGAAGGGTTTATAACCTAAATAGTCAAGAAAAGAAGAGAGATAAGGAAGTATTGCCATCACTATTTACAACTGGAAAAATGAGACAAAGTGAAATTGAGAGAGTTGCCAACCATAAGAGAGCCACTATTTTGCAGCACTTAGAAGAGGGGAGAATGATCAGGGGTAGTCAACCTGGATTCATCAAGGGCAAGTCAGGCCTGACCAATCTAATTAGCTTCTGTGATGAAGTAATTGGCTCTGTGGACATGGGGACGTCAATGAATGTTATGTACCTTGATTTTAACAAAGCTTTTGATACAGTCTCCCTCACTATTCTTGCCCATAAGTTAAGGATGTATGGCTTGGATAATGGACAATATGGTGGATAGAAAGCTGGCTACATGGTCAGGCCCAGTGTTTAGTGATCAATGCCTCAATGTCTGGTTGGTGGTCGGTTTCAAGTGGACACACTCAGCTCAGCAGAAGAGTCTGCTCTTTCTCGGGGACTCTCTTTTTGCCCCACCACCCGCACAAACATAATACAGTGCGGTGATCTGGAAGCCTACTTTCGCTGTCTCAGACTCAAAGAATACTTTCAACACAACACTGACCAGCACACTGTTACACAGACACCCTCCCAGCAGCACAAGAAGAATAACTCTACGTGGACTCCTCCTGAGGGTAGAAATAACAGTGTGGACCTATATATGGAATGCTTTTGCCAACGCGCACAGGCAGAAATTGTGGAGAGACAGCATCGTTTGCCTCACAACCTCAGTCGTGCGGAACGCAATGCCATCCACAGCCTCAGAAACAACCCTGACATTATAATCAAAGAGGCAGATAAAGGAGGAGCTACTGTCATCATGAACAGGTCTGACTACCAGAAGGAGGCTTCCAGACAACTCTCCAATACCAAATTTTACAGGCTACTTTCCTCAGATCCCACCGAGGAATACACTAAGAAACTACACCATCTGCTCAGGACACTCCCTACACAAGCACAAGAACAGATTTATACCAACACACCACTAGAGCCCCGTCCAGGGCTATTCTACCTACTACCCAAGATCCACAAACCTGGAAATCCTGGACGCCACATTATCTTGGGCATTGGCACTCTCACTGAAGGACTGTCTGGTTATGTGGACTCTGTCCTCAGACCTTATGCCACCAGCACTCCCAGCTATCTCCGAGACACCACTGACTTCCTGAGAAAACTGCAAGACATTGATGACCTACCAGAAAACACTATCCTAGCCACCATGGATGTAGAGGCTCTCTATACCAACATCCCACACAAAGATGGAATAAATGCTGTCCGGAACAGTATCCCTGATGATGCTACAGCACATCTGATGGCTGAGCTCTGTAACTTTATCCTCACACACAACTATTTCAGATTTGGCGACAATATATACCTTCAAATCAGCGGCACAGCTATGGGTACCCGCATGGCCCCTCAATATGCCAATATTTTCATGGCTGACCTGGAACAGTGCTTCCTTAGCTCTCGTCCACTAACACCCCGTCTCTACTTACGCTACATTGATGACATCTTCATCATCTGGACCCATGGGAAGGAGACTCTGGAGGAATTCCACCAGGACTTCAACAACTTTCACTGCAACATCAACCTCAGCCTGGAACAGTCCACACAGGAGATCCACTTCCTGGACACCACGGTGCTAATACACGATGGCCACATCAATACCACCCTGTACCGTAAACCCACTGACCGCTACGCCTACCTTCATGCCTCCAGCTTCCATCCCAGACACACCACACGATCCATTGTCTACAGCCAAGCACTAAGATATAACCGCATTTGCTCCAACCCCTCTGACGGAGACAAACACCTAGAGGATCTCTACCAAGCATTCTTGAAACTGCAATACCCACCTGAGGAAGTGAAAAAACAGATCAACAGAGCCAGATGTGTGCCACGAAGCCTCTTACTACAGGACAAGCCCAAGAGAGAAACCAACAGAACACCACTAGCCATCACCTACAGTCCTCAGCTAAAACCTCTACAGCGCATCATCAGGGATTTACAACCCATCCTGGACAATGATCCCCCACTTTCACAGGCCTTGGGAGGCAGACCAGTCCTTGCCCACAGACAACCTGCCAACCTGAAGCAAATCCTAACCAGCAACTATACACCGCACCATATTCACTCTAACTCAGGGACCCATCCATGCAACAAACCTCGTTGCCAGCTCTGCCCACATATCTACACCAGCAACACCATTACAGGACCTAACCAGATCAGCCACACCATCGTGGGTTCATTCAGCTGCACATCTACCAATATAATTTATGCCATCATGTGCCAACAATGCCCCTCTGCTATATACATCGGACAAACTGGACAGTCTCTACACAAAAGAATAAATGCACACAAATCAGATATCAGAAATGGCAATATACAAAAACCCGTAGGAGAGCACTTCAATCTCTCAGGCCACACAGTAGCAGACTTAAAAGTAGCTATCCTACAGCAAAGAAATTTCAGGACCAGACTCCAAAGAGAAATTTCTGAGCTACAATTCATCTGCAAATTTGACGCCCTCAGCTCTGTCTTAAACAAAGACTGCGAATAGCTGGCTAAATACAGAAGCAGCTAACCCTCCCTTGTTCACACCTCCAGATCAACTGCTGGTAGTAAGCCTCACCCTTGCTGACTGAGCTAACCTTGTTATCCCCACTCTTGCTCTGGCTTATTTATACCTGGCCCTGCAGATTTCCAAGACCAGCATCTGAAGAAGTGAGTCTGTGCTCACAAATGTTCATGCTCAAAACTTTTCTGTTAGTCTATAAGGTTGCACAGGACCCTTCATTGCAGTTTCAAGTGGAGTGCCCCAAGGATCAGTTCTAGGGCCAGTATTGTTCAACATCTTTATTAATGACCTGGATGAGGAATGGACTGCACCCTCAGCAAATTGGCAGATTACACTAAGCTAGGGGATAAATAGATATGTTGGAGGGTAAGGATAGGGTCCAGAGTGACCTAGATAAATTGGAGGTTTGGGCTAAAAGAAATGGAGTTTAAACAAGGAGAAGTGCAGAGTGCTCAACTTGGGATGGAAGAATCTAAAGCATTGTTACAGGCTGGGGAGCAGCTAGCTAAGTAGTGGTGCGGCAGAAAAGGACCTGGGGATTACAGTGGATGAGAGGCTGGATGTGAATCAACAGTATGCCCTTGTAGTCAAGAAAGCTAATGGCTTATTGAGGTGCATTAGGAGGAGCATTTCCAGCAGAGCTAGAGAAGTTGTTATTATTCCCCTCTACTGAGCGCTGGTGAGGCCACATATGAAGTATTGTGTCCAGTTCTGGGCCCCCCAGTATGGAAAGGATGAGGATGCACTGGGGAGAGTCCAGCAGAGGGCAACCAAAATGATTAGGGGGCTGGAGCACATGACCTACAAGGAGAAGCTAAGGGATTTGGGCATATTTATTTTGCAAAAGAGAAGAATGAGATGGGGATTTGATAGCAGCCTTCAGCTTCCTGAAAGGGGGCTCTAAAGAGGATGGGAAGAGGCTGTTCTCAATAGTAACAGGTGGCAGAACAAGGAGCAATGGTCTCAAGTTACAGAACTGGAAGTTTAGGTTGGATATTAGGAAAAAACATTTCACCAGGAGGGTGGTGACGCACTGGGATGCATTACCAAGGGAGGTGGTGGAACCTCTATCCCTAGAGGTTTTTGAGTCCCGGTTTGACAGAGTCCTGGCTGGGATGATTTATATAGAGTTGATCCTACAGGTAGGAGGCTGGATGCGAAGACCTCCTAAGGTCCTTTCCAACCCTAGGTTTCTAGGTTTCTATGATCAATGGTCACTCAGAAAATTTAGGATAGAGCTATAAGAACTGACCTAAGTACAAGATCACTGTCTTAACCACAATGCCAAATTGCTCTGTTTGAAATAGCTGCCCCGTCCATTTGCCTGATGTTTCTTAGTCTCGCCATAGTTATACTGATATTGGTTGAAGACCGCTGCAGTAAACTTACTCTTTTCATATAGTTTGAACCTCTCTAGTCCAGCACCTTTGGGACCCAACTAGCGCCAAACTACAGAATTTGCCAAACTTTAGGAGTTCAGTACTGTCTAGCAGCAGTACCAACGCTTCCACTGCTTTCTGAGCTCTTAGAAGACATTTAGGGGCAAATTAGAGCTAAATAACAGCACAGAAAACTGAGAGCCCAGACTGGTGGCTGCAAATAAACTCTATGGGATCATAGGAACCTTGACCACACCCATGAAGGTGGACATCTGACTAACTGAAATCATGCTGGACCACAGATATTGCCAGATCAGACAGTGCCAGACTAGAAAGGTTCAACCTGTATTAGAAAGTGTTGTTTCGATGAAGATATTGCAGGAGTGCAAGAGAGAGGAACCTATTGTTGTTTAGGAGCTTTAAATTTAACCATGGTATTTTATTAGCGTTTTGTCAAATCATAATCTCTACTAATTAATGGATTTTTTAGATATTTCCTTTTTTACTGAGTCATCTTTCACCAATACTTCTAATGAAGAACTCTGCTCACAATTGTCCTCTAATAGAAGTGTGATTTAAGCTTTGCTAAAATCAATGTTTTCCTATGGTTACATTAACAATGTGTAACAAAACTTTTTAAATTGGGGGTGTTATATCGTTGTTCTCTTTTCCAATACATTTGATTGAAAGGCATTTCAGCACAAGACTGGAACTCTCCAGGACTCAAATGAGGAAGTAGAGTGTATATAACAGCTAGATCAGGCATTTCAAAGCAATTCTTTACACTGATAATGGATATGGCAAATGTATGGATTGTGTTAGGATTTCTTCTGACAGCCATGAACACAGATTTATTTTACAGTAATGTAACTGTCCTAAATCTCTAGCAGGGAATACAGTAACTGCTAGTATTATTTTTCAGCACAACAGCTACGCCAAAGTTATAGCTGGTGAATTTTTTGAAGTTTTTTGACATAAAAAAAAAAAGCACAACAACCATTTAACCTTGGTTTAGTTTTGCTCATTCTGTTATACCGGGCTAAAATATCATGTACCTTATGTGCAGTAACAAAGGTAAATTATCAAAACATGCTCAGGGCTTTATTTGATTGTAGGAATTTGATGCCATGTGTTAGGTTTGGATCTGTGATTCTCACTCACTCTTGTGTGTGTGATCCATTTCTGTATAGCAATGTCAGGAGACAGAGAAAAAATATGGGAAGTGCTTTAGCATTATCCAGTATAGGTAAGGTTCCATTAAGATTTTCACTGTAACCTCAATTTAACAGACTCATATGTTTCTGGAGTAATATGCTTCAGCTGCAGTGTCCCCATGCCTGATCTCAACACAAGATGAAAATTTGAGAGAAATTCCTTCAGAGCAATCTTTGAGTTATACAGCTATAAGAGAAACAATATACTCTTCTCATAATAAGTACATTTTGAAAAGATTCCTAATCAGCTTTACATGCTGGACTTTACCCTTTAAAACTCTAACATGAGATACTCCTCATTCAGGACTATGCATGTTAATCAGGACAGAAGAGTAAAACATGGGAAAAGGAATGGATTTAAGGCAGCAGGCTGAAGGGAATGAAATGTGCTTGACTGGTACCTTAATTACTGAACGTTTGCAGTCTCCTCTTGTTTCAGCAGGCGAATAGAGTATACCAGCCTTTTCTCAGGTCTCTTATGTATGTCAGCCTTTGGGAGCTGACTCCTTTGAGCTTCTCACCCACAGTTCCACTGTCTTAACACAACACCAAATCGCTGTGTTTGAAATAGCTTGTGGATACATATTTGAAAATAAGAAGTTGCAATAAAATTACAAACTATATCTATTAACCCAATGACTCCTAAATACCTGTCTTTGCTCCCTGCTAACTTAAAACTGAGCCTTCAGGAATCTCTAAGGAAAGCACATAAGCACACTAAACCATGCCAGCCTGACTCCAAAGGAAATATTCAGTCAGATCCACAGCATCTTGGAAATACAATTAAAATTACATTATGGTTACAGTGTATAGAGTACACAAAACAACTGCTGCAGGATGGCTGTGGAACACTTAAGAAAGCGGGAAAGCCAGTCATCACTCCCTTGTCCCCCAGGACCTTGCTCGTCAATAGTGAACAGAATGAGTCAGAGAACCTCTCTCCTCACAGGTACAGGCTCTAGCTGTGTTCTGGATGGGATGGAAAAGTGCTCCCAATGGCTGAGCTGCTCCCAGCCTTCCTTTTCCTTCCCAGGATCCCACCAGTTGCCTGCCCCCTGCCAGCTCCAGCACCCGCCACTGTGCAGGAGATAGACGCATGTTGCCAGTTACAGGAAACCTAGAGTTCATGAATGCGAATTAGTATTTTTTGCTAACCTGGGAGATACTGATACTAGGATCTTATTTCGTATGTACCTCAAAAATTTTCAATGTAAAAAATTCTCTTTAAAGACTTTTTCAGTTATTGAAAGTTATATCTTACAGAGGATGAAATGCATGTATCGATGAATGCTGAAGCACTGGCAAATATAAAGTACAGTATCTCATAATCTGTCAGGGTGCAAATAGAAGATTTTTGACATTAAAATTCCTCGCTGAAGTTGGATAACACTTTGCATCTAGCTGTAGTCTGTCAGCGGATTACTCTTTTGTACATCATAGCATCACGATTTTCAAGTGAAGTATCTGATACAATTTGCAGAGTTTTGTTAAATTGACTCACTATTTTTTCCCCTTTTCCTAGGCATTTGGTCAAGTGTATTCAGGGTACTAAGACTGCCTGTCTTTAAACAGTTAGAAATTTAAAACACAGTACTTTCTTTTTATTCTCTAAAACATTACTCAGATGAGTTTTTCTTCTAAATACATGGCATATACAGAATGCTTAATGGTATATGGTGCAACTGACATTCAAAACATCTGCAAGTAAAACTTTGTAGCACACCACTGTTGCATGTTTGCATGGCACCTAGTACAATAAGGTCCTGGTCCATAAATAAGGCTTTTGCCAATATGGTAATACATCCTCATCATAGAGCATTCACTCCTCTGTGTGCTATAGCACATGTGACAAAGGAGAGTGTGGAAGCAAGTCCTAAAATCCAGGAACAGGTTCAGTCTCAGCATTTTAATTATAACTTCAGGATTTCCTTCCCTTCCCTTCCTGCCCCATGTGACTCAGGAGCCAAACTGGAGAAGGCTGTAGATCAGCATTTGGCCAAGAAACATTTTATTTATGCAAAATAGAGGGTATTTGTAGTATTACTACGTATCATCATTGATTTACTTTTGATCTTCTGATAGGAATTTTTAGTGTGACAAAGCGATCCAAACAAATAAATAGCCCACCCTGGCTTTCTTCATATCTTTATTTATTTATTTTTATAGCTTTATTTCTAAAACTGAATGGTATTGCTTCTGTACTTTTCTACTTCTGAGGAGACAGTTATGCCTATGCTTTGTTATTTCCTTCTTTTTTAACTTGAAAAGCATCCAGAGAAATAAACATATCTGTCAGAAATTTCATCATACTAAAGGAAATACAGATTATAGAGAAGCACTATGGATATGTTTTCATCATCTCTGGAGGAGGTGTCAAGCTCACCTGGTCTTCTAAGAAAATTGTCTTTGGTTCAGTAGTTTCATATTCATCCCAATGGGAAATTGTCCATAATTTTATATAGTTCAACACACCTGGGGAAGAGGTTCAGAATATAGCAAGCTAGCAAAGGGACTTAGTCACTTGTCTTCCCACCAGGGGATAGTGAGATCAAAGGTTATTATTAACTTATAACATTTTGCTGCACTAAGTTGCAACGCTGACTAAATAAACTGTAGGGCACCAGTTGTCCATCTTTTAGCTTCTACAAGCATAAATGTGTACTTTCACATTAAAAATGGATCTGTATGTATTTTTTCCTATACAGTGTTCATTCTTTATTGCTTTGAGTTACACTTCCCTGACTACAGTTTACTATGTTTACAGCCAAGATTTCCATAGGGTTTTAATTTATACTCCAGTTAAACTAGGAGCGCACCAGACATCAGAGGTTAATAGGTACCCTTATCTACATGTTATAAAAAATTGGTTAGAATTTGAAAAAAAACTGAATTTGTTGTAGGACTATGTAGTTTTAAATAAAGGTGGTAGAGGAAGAGAGAATGCAGGTATGGTTACAGTACTCTATCTTTCATTGTTGAGCCATATTGTTTTGCAGAAAGTTTTTACCCCAAGTAAATTTCTCATTTGTTTTTTCAGAGTTTGTGTTCAATAATTCATCGATTCCCAGCAGCAGGGAAGAATGAGAGATTTATAGTGTATGATTGTGTCAAGTCTTGTTTTATCATGTCGATAGATAGAAAATTGACCACAACTACAAAAGCCTATTTATAATTCTATTTGATCACCATGGGAACTCATCAAAACAGAGGGCAGCACTGAAGTTTCATTAACAGATCATCTCAGATCTCCTGCTGTGTCCTGTCTTCATTTTCTTTTCACATCATCCCTTTGCTTAGAGCCCAGCATCTGAGAGGAGGTCAGAGCAACC
>NC_134142.1:48220000-48247500 GCF_033958435.1 Carettochelys insculpta | reverse complement strand
CATTGTCAGAATATGATACAGTAGTTGCCATTGAAGTTAGTAGACTTTTGCCATGGTTTACAACATAATAATATTGGGGATACAATATTTTTGTCTTCTCTTAGAACAGGAGAACAAATGGTTTTTGAGATACCATGCTGTGGTCACTCTTGGCAAATGCAGACTTTTGAAATATGCTCACTGGACTTGGAATTAAAGATGCAATCAAATGTCACACAATTAATGAAAAAGCCATTTATACTGAAGTTGCAGATTGATTGATTGATTGATTTTGGCTTTAATTTAGCAAGTGTACAATATTATTAATGTAAGTGTGAAAATTTATATTTTTCCAGCATATTATTGCTACCATATAGTAGCACCATTAAGCAGTTTCCTAGGTGAATAGACAAGTATTTTGGTAGCACCAGTTTAATGTTTCTGTACTTTTTCACAAAAGCGCAGAGTCAGTCAAGCCCAGTGGCTCTCGTGCTGGCCAAAGGTCCCCTTAACAGAGTAATTCTATTAATTTATTTTCAGTCTGTTGCAATGTTAAGTGTATGTTCAGCCAGTACCGAGGGCATTTTTATTGAATTTGGACTTCTGGAGTATTCTCATAATAAAGTTACTGGAATCCCAACCCGGTGCTGATGTGAGTGGAGAAGGGTTGCCCTAGAAATATTTACCATTGAAAAATTACCTTCAAGATAAGATGTTACTGAAGTATGTAGTTTATTTTAAAGTGATATCATATATCAACTGCACACCAATATTTACTCTAAAATAATGTCCACATTTTTATGTACATTAGCTGTGCTAAAAAACTATAGTCAGTGAGCCTATTAGCAAGAATATACAGAGTCTGATGTATTAGAAGTGATATGCTGTATACTGCAATGGTCTAATGCAAATACTAACCTACATATAATTATATCAGTGTGAGGGATAACTGAACAAATGTATACCCTTGTGAAGGTAAAAGGTGTAAGTAACAATCACTAAAGCCATTAAGGATGTGAAGTTTCCTCTTTTATTGTGCATATCAAGTGGATTTTTGAAACATTATCAGTGGACTTTTTTATTAACCATAATGGATGCCTGCATTTAGTAAGAGGTACAAAAAACTGTTTGAAGATTCATCCTGAGGTTTTTCCTTACTATAAATGCTGTAGATTTTACTCACCAATCCACAGACCAAACTCACTCTAATAAACAAGGGATGGAAAAAGTGTTTGGTCTCTGGATTCATAAATGAAATCTATAGCAATTGTGCAGTAATGTACAACTCAGAAGTGAAGCTTTAAACAGGTTTATTACACATCCTAGCCACTGCAGCAATCTATTATAGTTAATAAAATAGTCTGCTGGTAATGTTTCAAAATCCCTTTTCATAAACAAACAGAAAGAGGAAACTCCAGATACTTTGCAAAAAATATTCTGCCTTGCACATACAAAATCAACAAATGTTGATTAGCTTTAAGAACCCCAGAATATACACTAGGCTTCGGAATCTTTTCTTATCCAACCAAATTCTATTATACTTTAAGCAACATTTCATCTGTGAGATGACTACTGAAAATAGTACAAAGTATGGACTTGATTCAGCATCCGTTGATGTCAATGGAAAGACTTACATGAACTCCGGTGGGCATCCAAATCAAGCCCTTTATTATCAAAATGAAACAGAAATGAAACCAAAGTTGTACACACAACCTCAGACATTTGAAAAAATTATGATTGTCCTTAAATCAAAAGATTTTAAAATAATTGAAAAATCTTTTTCTTTGCCTTCTGGCTTTTGCAACTTCAGAGTTCAGATTTTCAGGCTTCTCTCTGTCATGATAAGGATTAGAAACTGCTTTTAAAAAATGAAAGATGAGATTCTGATGTAGTCATATGGCTTGAAAGTCTAGGTCTTTACAGAAAACATGGAGTATTGAGAGCTGTGGTAAAATTATGAAAGGTGACAACACTAGAAAAAGTTCAGTTCACAGACATAAAATATACAATACAAACAATAGAGATGCAGAAAATAATTTGCTCTATAAAGCATTGGGATAATTTGAAAACAATTTAGAAATGGTGCTTTTACCACATTCTTTGGAAACTGTTTCAAAATCTAATAAATGTCACTGCAGTAAAATGCTTCTTATTATCTTGCCTCAGTTTTCCTTTGTTCATTTCCATCTCTTTACTCCTTGGACATCATCATTCTCATTTGTGACTTACTACTTGGTAAAGCTATGGGTCCTGAACTAAACATTCCCAAAGGATTGAAGCGTGACCTCCCTTACCTTTTTTGAAGGCATGATCTGTACCTGTATTCTTGTATCTTCATTTTTGTACTCACACTGCTGGTGCAAATCAGGGTAATTTCACTCCCAGTGATCTGTTTACACTTGAAGTTACATGGATGCATAATTTACTGGTGCAAAAGGGGAGCTTTTAATCTTTCCCCAAAACTCAATCCCCTGAGGCTTTAAAGCATTTTTATAGCTTTTCTCAGATTCCCCTTCATCTGTGGGCATGTTTCTGGATTTAGGATGACCAAAATTTAGGAGATCCTGAAGCTAGTCTCACTGGTTGTCTCAACTACTGCTCTGTAATTTGAAATGTCTGGATAGACAGTACATTTCTTTTCTATTCCCTTCCCATTTTATGATGCATACACAGGCCCAGCCTTCAGGCAGGGTGAGCGGGGTGATTGCCTTGGGCCCCATGCCTTCAGGTCCCCATGCTCCAGTTAAGCTCGGCCCCACTGTCAGCATGCCATGTTGTGTCCTGCCCACCGGCTGGACCACGCTGCCTTGGCCCCACAAAATCTTTGGCTGAGCCCAGATAGACACATATCTACCTTATTGTCTAGTGGAACCTCTGGGACTTCATAAACACCTGCTCTTTAGGGCTATGTCTGCACAGCAGCATTACTTCAAAATAAGCTATTCCAGAAGAGATTTTTCAGAATAGCTTATTTTGAAATAATGCTACTACACAAAAAAGGCATTTCAGAATAGGGGTCAGCTATTTCTAAACACTGCATCTACACACAATAGAGCCTATTTTGAAATAGACCCATTGGGCACATGATGGCTTATTTTGAAATAGGCTCTATTCCCGGTCTGCACAACCTCTATTTCAAAATGAGGAATGAAGTTTACCTAGTTCAAAATAAGCCAACCGCTGTTTCGAAATTATTTTGAAATAGCAGTTGCATTGTGTAGATCCTAGGAAAGCTATTTTGAAATAACAGCCATTATGTCAAAATAACTTTGCTGTGTAGACATACCCTTAGGGTATGTCCAATTAGAGTATGTCTATACTGCAATTAAAAACTCACTGCTGGCCAGTCTCAGCTGATTTGATGTCCTAAGGCTTGGACCATGTTCTTGTGTGTTGGCTCGGATTTGGACCCTGTGAGGAGGAAAATTGACAGTGCTCAGGCTCCAGACCAAGACTGAACTTCTACACCACCATAAGAGAGGCTGTTGGCTTTCACCCCACATTTCTGTTTAACTACAGAATATATCTACCCTCAGAAGCTGAAGATCCAAAGTCTTTAAATTAAATTTAGGCTCCTAAATGCCTATCTGACTTATGAAAATGAGATTTAAGCTCCTATGTCAGTTAGGAAGCATTTGCAATGGAAAATGAATCAGTGCCTTTGAATCCCTCTCAATAAAATAATCCTACCTGCTCGGGGTGTTTTGATGATAAAAACATTTAATAAGATTCTGAGTCACTCAAATGACTACGATAACGTGGGCCACATAAATGCCTCATATAGGCTGTGTCTACACGTGCCCCAAACTTCGAAATGGCCATGCAAATGGCCACTTTGAAGTTTACTAATGAAGCGCTGAAATGCATATTCAGCGCTTCATTAGCATGCGGGCGGCAGCCGCACTTCGAAATTGACGCTCCTTGCCGCCGCGCGGCGCGTCCAGACGGGGCTCCTTTTCGAAAGGACGCCGCCTACTTCGAAGTCCCTTTATTCTAATGAGCTCATGGGAATAAGGGGACTTCGAAGTAGGCAGCATCCTTTCGAAAAGGAGTCCCGTCTGGACGCGCCGCGCGGCGGCAAGGAGCGTCAATTTCGAAGCACGGCTGCCGCCCGCATGCTAATGAAGCGCTGAATATACATTTCAGCGCTTCATTAGTAAACTTCGAAATGGCCATTTGCATGGCCATTTCGAAGTTTGGGGCACGTGTAGACACAGCCATAGAGACAGAACAAGTCTTGATTTTGGAGTCACATTAACTAAGGAGGAGGAAGACATGGTACTGCCAGAGTGTTGGAATGTTGTCCAACAATTATGTCACAAGTGACAGCATAACATAAAAACCGCTCCGTTTTTCATTTCAACCGTTTATCATTGGGCCTCAACTTCTCAATTCAGGTGGAGCACCTTTCCTTTAAATCATTTTTGTGGGATAGCTGAAGCAGTGGGGCAGGTCTGCAAGTAGTTGGAAATATGTTTCATCATTGTCTGCTGAATACAGGATAAGTTAGTTTGGGAGAAAGGATATCCCTAGAGACTAAGATTTTGTCTGCAGTAAATGCAGGAGACCAAAGATAGCAGATGGCCATAAGCACAGGTTTCCCTGTAATCTTGAACTGCTACTTGTGAAGATTATCTCATCACCTCTTCCTCACGATTGCCTCATCTGAGTGCCTTATAAATTGGAACAAGCTCTTAGCAAACCTCATTAATTTCCCCTTAAAGATGGCCTGTGTTTTGCGGACTGAAACCTTAAAAACAAGGTATAGTTTTAAATTAAATAGACTGCATTTTAACAGTTAGCGAGCCTCAGGTATATCACACTTCGTTGTTTCTTCACTTGTGTATGCTGTGGAGATCTTCTGCTGTCTGGGAGATTTTTATATTCTGTGCTTTGTAAATGCTGGATTCAGCTCTTTCTTCCAGCGTATGGGGACAGTTACAATAGCTCTTGTCCTTTGTGTAGTTTACTTTTCTATTTGGCAGCGACTCCTAATTTGTAGGGTACTTACAGCACAATCATACTAAAGTCTCCATGACGTTCTCAGTTTCCAAATAACTAATTACCTAATATCTTTGGATATAATTAACAGTAACTACTTCTCTGGGATTTTTTTTGTTCAAAACTGTAAATGTTTTAATTACACTCAAAACAAGAAGTAATATGATGAGGTCCAGATTAAAGAATATAATATAGTCTTAGGGAGATGCTGTGTAATTTAAAATGAGTACTTTATACGTTTGCCAATATGTGTTTTGGAAAAGTTGTTATTTGTAGTTTAGTAGTAAACTGTCTTTTCATCTGATTATCAGTGCTTAATTTGGTGAAAAGCATCAGTTGGCTTATTTTAACCTAAAGAAAATTCAGAAAAAAGTTTTTCATAAGAGCTTCTGTGCAATCTATTGAACTCTTTGTTTTTAAACAGCAGTCTTTATTCTCCTTTGTGATGATATAAGAAAACAGCACCTTTTTCACCTTTGAAGCTGGCTTTTCCATATTATTCATGCCAGTCTTTTCTCACTAATTTTATGATTATAATGAGGCAGTGGTGTGCTAGTTAGCACAGACTGACCTTCTAATTGAAAGGCTGTAAATTCAGTCTCTGTGGCCCACACTGGCAGAAATTTAAATAAATAGGGCTGTGAAGTCCTTGTGATGGGCTGGCCTCTTGACCAAGGGGCTACCAAAGTCCTAGTCATCTGTCATCTAGCAGTGCCTTGTAATTTCTGGATGTTAACTACCTGACTCATTACAAATCATGATTGTATACAAAGCACAAGAAGTGAGGAGAGGAATCTTTTACCGGTTAAACTGAGTATCCAGCATTTGAATTTCTTTAGCATCTGGCAAGCTGCCTTTTAACAAATGTTTCCTAACACAGAAATAAGAGTGTGGGTGGTATAAACTGTAGATCTGCTGTGTCTAGTCTATACTTTAAAAATTAATCCTGCAATCACATGCCATATGTCACTTAATTTTCAGTTCATGGTAAAAGCAAGAAGCTGGCCAGAACAATTCAGGGATAACTTATGTCTCTTTATAGAAACCTTTTGTTAATCATAGCCCTATTGTTTATGGATATTCTAGTTTGAAAGCAAAAATAATATTGGTTTAATATGTGATTTCTTTCCAGATGAGGATTTAGGTTTGGTGCTCAGCTACTACTATGATAAGGGCCATATAAGTACCAAGTTAGATGAATGGTTTGTTATCTGTAAATATGAGCAAATGTGCAGTATACGTTGTGCTTTAGAGATAGCCAACCCATGATCCTGGGGCAGCACGTATCTCTATACATAAATACCTGTTAAGATCATAAGGCAGATGCTTGACTCAGGCTTACTGAAGCTCATAACATTAGCTAAACCTATATTAGTAATAAATTTAAAAAAAAAAGGGCTAGTGGCTTGGTGTAGTGCAGAGCAGCATTGTGCTGTCAGTGCCATGCATCTTTATCATGAATATGTCATATAGACAATGTAAATTTTCCATATTCTTTAAAGTTTTGGATTCTGTATATTTGATTGTTAGACAAATAGAGCGAGCTTTGCCGACTTCATTTTCATTCTTGGCAGCATGTTTTTATCATAAGGCAGATAGTCATTAATTTACAGAATCAACGCTGGGAACAGCTTTTGTGATCTCATATTAAATTTTCCCCTGAATCCGCCCCTTGGCAAAAATTACTCACATCGTTAAAAAATATTTAATTAGGCTGTAGTTTATACCCAGCTCACTGGGGAAATGTTGGAATTAATATGATTTGCATGAATTCTGTTTCTCTTTTTCTGTTAGAGATTAGTTTTGAATTCAGTTCAGAGGGTCGCTGACACTGCCAAGGACTCACAATCGTGAAGGTCAAACAGGTAGCAAATACTTCCCCTGGGTAGCTTCCCTGAAAAGACAGCTCAAAATTGCTTTTAATTATGGGTTGCCTAAAAGGCCACTTGCTGTTTTTATTTTTCAGCAGATCTCTGAAGCATTATGTAGCTGGAAGTTCTAGGTCGACCACTTTAGTTCACATCTAAAACAACATGCCCAAATAACATGTTCTCTTTTCTTTTCTTTTCTTTTCTTTTTTTAAATTAACTAAATGATATTTTCTCTAAGCCTATGGTTTCTAGTAGCTCTTACTTTAGTGGAAATAAACTGTTTTTACTTTTAGTGCTGTTTACAGAAAAATTGAAAACATGTCAAAGAATATTTAGCAACGACTGAGTTATGAGTCAGTTTCCTCTACTTGCTTAATTATTCTCTGGCTGATAAGATACAACATTTAGTTATGCATTCTCTTGTTTGTGATTTCAAGGGTTAGAAAAATCCCAGGGGATCTACAATCATGTACGTTTTTAAAAGAGAATTTAATGGAATATTTAATTAATAATCTAATCAATCAATTAATCTCTGTTACGTAAATGTTGAAATCTAATTCTTCTTCGCAGCTATATCAATAAAAGAAGAAACGAAATGGCTGCCCACTTATCAGAATAATGGGAAACCATTACAGACACACAGAGAAAATGAAATTGTATTAGCTCTGCTGTGCTAGCAGAGATATTGCAATGTTAACAAAGTCCTCTGATATGTAGGATAGAGTGCAGTATGCCCAGTGTGGTCATCTAATGTGCAGTCCATTTCAGAGTTCATCCATCAGGTGAATAGATTAAATGTAAGGAAAGTTTTCAACTCTTAAGTGTTGAAAACCTGCATACTTAGTAGAAACTTCACATACCTTAACAATTAAAATTTAGCATTAGTTTAAAAAATTGCCATTAGACAGTGCCTTGTAGTGTTGCCTTTATCTCTGAATTCAGAAAATCTGAACCATCTGCTTTGCAAAATATGGACAGACCACACCATGCTACTGACTAGTCAGCTGTTGAAAAATAAATATTTATGTATCAGGTGATTTATATAGGGCTCCTATCAGCATTGCAAAGATCAGAGTGAATTTGACCTCCCGTTTCTAAAACTGTGAGTCAATCCAGCCTCTTTACAACTTGGAATTTTGCCAGGGGTATCTGCTACACTGATAGCGAATTAATTGATGACAATACAGATGAAGATTGTTTTGTGCTCAAACTCATGTCCAGGGGACTCTTATTTTTAACCTTTTTCCAAATACTCCCAAAATCCATTTTGTGGGTAGAAGGGAGAATTAAACTGTAAATAGCACAGCCTTTGTCTTATACAGACTGTGTTAGCAGTTGTGTGCCTGTATATTTTTTTATAAGTGAGCTCTTATGGCTCTACTGCATAAAAATATGTATGTGGGTGTTGTGCAATTTCGTAAAGAATCTTTTATGTAAAAAGGTGGGAAATATACAGAAGATGTAAAACCACTTCGTAAAGGAAAAGAAAATGGGAGATTTGTATAGATCTTGAAATGTATGATTAATGTACTGGGCTATGTATTGTATACTCAATTCAATGTGATGGATGCATCTTAACGTCCATAAAACTCTGGAAGTGTACAAGGACTGGGTTACATACATATACTTGGCCACAGATTGTACACATTTAAAATTATGATTTTATTGACATCTTTTTGATTACTAAAGCAATAACCAGATATTTTGATCAAGATTCCATTTAGATTTGTATTTAACAAACTATAATAGCCTCTTTTTATTGCTTTCCTACCATTACTTCAAAAAGGGGAAAGAAGAGAACTGGCAAATTTTAGCTGCCTTTGAACCCAGTTCCATGCTTTTTAGTTTCAGCATTTCTTTAGAACAGCATATTTTTTTTTTCATTTTAACATTGGCATGTTAATTCTTCTATCCTCTCCCAAGATCTAGTCCCAATGATTTAATATTGCACTGTTTTTGGCAAGGAAAGGGCACAGCTTTATTTGTAGCACAAAACTGTCCAAATACAGAAGCATTAATTATGCACATTATGTACAAAAATAATACTGTTAACCTTGCCAGCAGGCAGACTTTTCTATCAATGAATAACATCCTTTTCCAGCTGAGGGATATTGAATATTCTTGCCTAGAAGGGACAGAAACACTGACCATTCCAACCCACAGAAATAGATTGCTTCAAAATAGACATACCTAATAGCAACTGAGAATGCCAGTGCTATTTATTTACCAAACTCTGTTTTCACCCTCCTTCCTCACCCCAATTATCCTTTGGACAGAATTAATCTCAGTGAAGGCCAACAGACCCTCGTAGTAACCTGAGTCCATGTTTCTCTTACGCAGCATCCTGGATGCCCCTGTTATACGCTAATACAGGAGATAATACTCTCTAGATTTCTCCTCTCAGTGAGGAACCACACATGCACTGCAGATATTACTATGCTTTTACTGGACTAGGGCTTTCCTGGATTGCTGATGTAAGTTAACATATTTGCCTTCTCAAAGTCCGTATTAAAAGTGTTTCATGGAAACAACATCAGCATATCTATTATTGAGACACTGTCATGCCTGAAATGCTGTGGCCATTATCTGATGTTGTTTTATAACATTCCTCCTTCATGTCTACCGTGCCCTTCATATCTAGGCCTAAAATGCTTTTCAAACATTGATTAAGCTTCTAAACAATTGTGTATGGTAGGTAAGTAGTAATATACCCATTTATCATATGGGTAAAGTGCAGCACAGTAAAGTTTGAGATGTCCTGCTGAAGAAGTCATTGCAAAAGAGGAGAACAGAACTGAGGAGTCCTCACTTCCATTCCTTCCGCTCTCTTCACTAATTAGTTGTCTGCCATTTTTTATGTGATTAAGAAATCCATTTCTGGTAATCTTTCTGAGGCCTGAATCTACCAGATTTTCCTTATCAGAAGTCTTGTCTAATCCTGTATTTGCTAGTCCTAACTATACACCTTGAGTGGTCTGCCCATTGTTAAAGACAGACCAAACTGAAGACTTCTATTTCGTGATTGACTGTCATACCTACAATATGTAATGGCCACACTGTTCACTGCACTCATTGGAGACAGTCACAGAGAGGTAGCCATGCTAGTCTGTATCTTCACAGAATAAAAAAGAAGTTGTGTGGCACTTTGGATAATTTATTAGGTGAAGAGCTTTTGAGGGGCAGACCCACTTCTTCAGATCTGGAAATAGAGACAATTGGAGACAATCAAACAGGCCAAGAGCCAACTTCTAAGGTATATCTCAATGGCTGCATCTACACCAGCAAGTTCTTTTGAAAGATTTTTCAAAAGAAGGAGGCTCTTTTGAAAGATCCCATGGAGCATCTACACGCAAAAAGCATTCTTTTGAAAGGAAATTGAAAGAATATGGCGCTCCTTTTGAATCACTATTCCTTTCCCGTTTCAGGAAGAGTGACCCCTTTCAAAAGCTTTCTAAAGAAAGCATGTCTAGATACTCCACAGGGACCTTCTTTCGAAAGAACAGTCTTCATTTTCAATCCCTGGCCCATTCTTTTGAAAGAGTGGGGACTGTGTGGACACTCTCTTTCAAAAGAGCAAATCTTCTTTTGATCTGCTTTTTTGTATGTGGATGCACTCTTTCGAAAGAACTTTTTTCAGAAGAGATCTTCCAAAAGAGCTTCTTTTGAAAGATCTCTGTAATGTAGACATAACCAGTTATTGTACTTACAAATATAAGGTTTCTGAATGAGCTGCATGACACAGAGAAGAGACTGTGGCGTGTATACTCAGCTCTTATATTTCCTTTCCTCAGGTAAAATCGGAGTTGTAGCAGCATTTTTCTGATTTTCCACAGTGAGCACCGGGCTTCTTATGCACAATCATTTCCTCTTACTTTTTGCTTCCAAGTTCCAGTCCTGCCTTATCGATTCCAGCTTTGTGTCATTTCACAATAAAGGCTAACAGCATGGTATTTCTTGGCTTATGGCTTTAAATGTCTTTATTCAGTAGAAAAGTAAAATAAGTGGTTCTGTTTTTCATTGGTGTGAAAAGACTATGGCTACGTTTACACTGCAACGATCTGTCAACAGAAGTTACTGTCAGAAGAGATCTACTGGTAAAACTTCTATCAATGGATCACATCAACATATAAAAGTGATTTGAAAGAGCAAGCCGCTCTGTTGACAGAGAGCAGCCACACTGCCTGGCTGCACTCTCAACAGAACAGCCAACCAGAAGCTCAGCAAACAGATCTGCCAGTGAACTGGAAGCCCTGTCTGTCAACAGAGGTCTTCCCCCCACAACCCTAACCCCCACCTGGGAGCATCTACACATTTTTTATTGACAGAAACTGTCAACAAAGGCATTATTCTTCATCGCGGAGAGGCAGAATGCTGTTGGTGGAAGTGCCAAGTTTGTCAACATACTGTCAACAAAATGCATTTTGTGTGTAGACACAAGTTTTGTTGACAAAACCCTATTTTGCAGACAAAACTCTCTAGGGTAGACATAGCCTATCTCTTTGTTTCTGCCATTCTGTTTCTCGTATCTGCATAGTGTATATAAGCAGGTATACCATGCAATAATTTGGAGAGACTTTGGAATGGGAACAGGAGGGGGCGCACACAGCAGCAGCTTACACATCTGCTAACATACATGTGCACACACTCACACAGGACAGATACATATGGGCTAGTCCTACCTTCACCCCTAGTGCTGGCAGCTTGATGCAAATGAGCAGTCTCAAAAATGCAAAATGGTCACTCATTTGCATATCTGAGCATCTCATTAGCATATTCATGACAGAAAACAAGCAATGAAGATGTGGTTCTTCCAGCAAAATCCCCCTTTGTTGGCAGCCCCTTATCCCTGATTTTTTCCAGGGATAAGGGGCTGGCAACAGAGAGGATTTTTGCCAGCAGGAACAAGTCTTTACTGCTTGGTTGCGTCTGTGAATATGCAAATGAGCCACTCGGATATGCAAATGAACAGTCATTTTGCATTTTCAAGACTGCTCATTGCATTAATATGCCAGCTCTAGGGGTGAGTGTAACACTGGCCCTGGAGAATATTCTTAGAGGGGTAGCCTTGTTAGTCTGTAGCTTCACAAATAACAGGAAATTTTGAAGCACCTTAAAGACTAACAAATTTGTTAGGTAACAAGCTAAGACCACGTCTGAAATGTAATCTAGTCTTGGCTGTGTGAAGACCTGTAGGTAACAGAGAAGGGAAGAGGAGGAGGGGGAAAATGTAATGTCTTAGCTCAGGTAACAGCCCCACTAGATTCACAAAGAAGTAGCTTGTCCTGTAGAATTAATTGAGTTTATGATCATTATATATATATATATATATATATATATATAGTAATTGTTTGCTTATTTATGTCTCTTCTGAACACTGTCATCACCCTACACTGTCCACTCTTCCAGGTGGAGGTCATGACGTAAGCATTTCACAGTGTAATGTGGTCCCAGTGGTGACTTGGCCCATGAGTGTTCCTATTTTATAAATAATAATAAGATGGCTGTAATCATAAGGTAAATATAATCCTGCAAAACCCAACTATGTGATCAAATTCCTATCAGGTTACCCAACGCACACAAATTTTGCAACTTCTCTTCTAGAAAAAAAAATTCTGGATAAAAGGCATTTTCAGTGACGAAGAATTGAACTGTATACCTTTCTTTTAAAGCTATTGACTTTCACATAGATCCTTCACTGCAGAAAGGGCAGGAACTCATCCTTTCTTTTGACTCTTACATTTCTAAAATAATCAATTAAATGGGGAGAAAAATACATAGAGGTAACTGTTGACAGTCACTTAAAGCCATTGCACAAGATAGAACTGTAAACTGAACTAGGACACTTATCTATCATCTTTGATGTTGCAACTAAGGGAGCAACAAAGTCAGGCAAAAAAAAACCACGTCCACACTAGAGGGTTTTGTCGGCAAAATAGCCATTTTGCTGGCAAAACACACGGAGCATCCAGATTCCCAAGGCACTCTGTCAACAGTAAATCGACAGAATGCAGCACTTTTGTCAACAGCTGTATCCTGCTCCCCACAAGGAATAATGCCTCTGTCGACAGAGATCTGTGAACAGAAAGCTGGTCTGGATATTCTGAGACACCAGGCAATCCTGTCTGCTGTGCTTCCAGATAGCCATTTTGCCAACAGAGCAGCCAGGCAGTCTACCCATTCTCTGTTGATAGAGTGAATCACTCTTGTGAACCACTTGGCAGTTGGGTCACAATCTGTCAACAGAAGTTTTGTTGGAAGATGTAATCCAACAAAAACATCTGTCAACAAATCCCTGTATTCTAGACATAGCCATAATGTTTAATTAGTTCAGTTGTATAAAACTGGGTTGTGTTTGATGTCCTTACTGAAAGAAGATAGTAAAATAAGGCCCAGGATTAACAGATTCTGGGTGATACCATTCTTTAAGTGCAGGAGGGAGTCTAATCTGTTAAGGAAACAACTGAAATTAATGGTTTTCAAATACTAATTGATATAGAGTACATTGATATAAGAATAATTTCACCAGTTACAAAACCATTTGAACCACTTGCTATTCCTATCGTACTTGATCCATCTATTCCCTATAGCTACGTCTACACGGGCAGCCTCTGTCAACAGAGGTCACTGTCAACAGAGAAACCTTGGCAGTACTTCTGTCGACG
This sequence comes from Carettochelys insculpta, assembly GCF_033958435.1. NCBI lineage: Eukaryota > Metazoa > Chordata > Testudines > Carettochelyidae > Carettochelys > Carettochelys insculpta. Next base: position 48,233,987 of record NC_134142.1, on the reverse strand, counting down.
GATTAAGTCTACACATAAAAGTGGTTCAAAAGATCAAGCTGTTCTGTTTACAGAGAGCAGCCAGACTGCTCTGCCCTCTTTTGATGGAATGGCTAACTGGAAGCTCTTCAAACAAGGATGCCCAAGGAGCTGGAAGCCCTCTTTGTCCACAGAAGTGTCTACATGGGCACTCTGTCAACAAAACACTGCCTAACATTCCTTTTGTTTCAGACCTTGATCCCATCTCTTGCCTCCTCTCTTACATATACCATCGTCATCTGTTTCCAAGTTTTCAGCTGGCTCTTTTGTAATTTTGGCTCTCAGATCAATGCACAATGGCATATCCAATTGTCTTTTAGACATCTGGTCAGGAATCGTGACCTCAGCTGAGATGCTCAGGAAGTAGAACTTGCATCAGAGCCAGTCTCTGGGCAATCTACCATGTGCAGATGGCTTGTCATGGACCCCCGATTCATTGGGAGAGCAATTCAGCCACTAACTCAAAGCCTTAGCCCCCGGCTGCAATAGCTCTTGCCCCTACCTGGTTCCAGCTGTCGACCCAGCCCTGCTCCTGCCTTTCCCCCTCCCTACATGTCACTCAGCTCTGAGTCTCAGCTCCAATTCTTTACTTCTGACTTTGGCTTTAGCTCTGGGCTCTGGCAGCTGGCCTCTGAACCTGATTCTGACTCTTGACCCCAGTTTCTGACCTCTGACTCCAGTTCTTACCATGGGCTCCCACTCAAGGCTTCTGACAGTATGTCTACATGGCAGTTAGACATTGCCTCATCCTCTCACATCAGTACAACTCACCCAACCTTTCCCATCTAATCCCACTGTTAAATACCTCGGTCTTCTCTCATCTTGATTCCTGTAACTTCCTGCCCTCTGGCCACCCAGAGTCTCACTTTTCCTTTCCCTCCAAAATGTCACTGTTCAAAATACCACCGATACAGTTATCTCTCCTGTTCCTGCTCTGACCACAATACTGATCCAGCCATGTCACCCCACTTTTGGGCCTTGTCTGTGCTTAGGGGAAGATTGGCGCTGCAGAGATAGATGCTCTGGGACTCGATTTAGTGGGTCTAGCAAAGACATGCTAAATTGACTTCACTAGAACAAGAAGCATAAGGGAAGTTGACAGGAGAGCTTCTCCCATCAACCCTCTAACTCTACCTAAGGTACATTGACTTCAGCTTCTCTATTTACATAACTGGAGTTGCATACCTTAGCTCAACATTATCCTATATTACAGACCTGGCCTCTCCGTGACTATTCATATTTTTACCATGTCAAATTCCTGTGTAATGTGTAAGTGCCTATACTTCTGCACTGACTTCTTTATCCCACAATATTTTCATTCCTTTATTCCCCTATTCCCTTTATTTCCTTCTCTGATCCTTTACTGTGTATTTTCTTTCATGCTACCTCCTACACTGGGGACGGTCTTGTATTTCTAGTCTGCCAACCATACTTCTTTTTCATTCTTCAGTTCTCCCCTTAAAACCCAGTTGTCCTCTTTCTGTGTGTCCTCCCAATGATCTCTCCACATTCTCTCTTAAGTGAGTAATTGTCCTGTGGATTTTTTCTTTCTTGTTTGTGTTAAATGATCCGCCCTCTGGAACAGCAATTTCTTTTATTCTTCTGTATGTGTATAAAGTACAGTGCACACTGCAATACTGACCAAAATATTACTAATAAAACAAACATAAGCACATTTAAAATCTGACCTAAATTATCTTAATTTAGAGAAAAAGAAGTACAACATTTTGCATCTCTGTATCATTGCCTTTTAAATATATATATTTTTAGCTGCTAAAAGAAGGAAAGATTGCAGAGATGAGAGAAAACGGTAAAAGTTCAGTACAAGGATATCAGTTTTCATCTAACCTGTAGATTGTTTTTAGAATAGGATGGTGTGGGTTGGAATGTGTTGACTGCATTGGTTACAAGAGCTTTGGCATGATGGTCCCTCCACTCCTGGTACTTATTCGCTACTGTTTTGTTGATCGTGTTTTTCTTTAATTGTATCCTTCATTATATAAAACAAAAGATAACAGCTCAGGGCCTTACTGAGTGATTCATTCAAATCAGGCTTGTATGTGTTCAACTTACATTCCTGCAGGAATTGCTTGGACTTGTTTGTAAGGGTAGCAAAGTATTTTTCCATTTACATGAGAATTTATAGACATTAAAAGATAATTTTTTAACAAGCATGTATTGAAACACTTCATTTTTAACAAAATAGCTATATCAGTAATGTGATGGGAAGTGCAAGCAATACACAGTTCAGTGAATTCCCTCTAACATGAATGTGTTCTGTAGGTTAGAAGTCAAAAATATATCTTAAGAGGTCTTAGAAATGTTTCTAATATTCATCCTTTTTTTTCCTCTGACGTGTCTCAGATGGAAATGCATCTGTGAATCTGTGTTTTTTGTTTGTGTTTTCACAAAACCACATTTGCATGCCCCAGAAAAGAATCAATATTGCGAATGAGAAATCTTCCAAAAAGTCCTTAATTATACATCTGTGTATCAACATGTAATATTTTGTGTTTCCTCTGTTTTTTCTCCATTCAGCTGACACATAAGGACTTTGAAAGGAGTAAAATCAGCAGAGTAACAAGGAAATGCATGCAGAGTTGTTAAATGTGATGGCAAAATATAAAAGCTTCAGTCAGTATGATCAGGGTTTAAAAAAAAAAGGACAGATAGCAAACTGTCTATCATGTGATGAAATTTGACAGTAGGGATTATGGCTTTGATGGACCAGAACAGCTAATAGAAGAAGCTGACATTTTTGAAACCCTGCTAATTAAGGGTTCCTTCCTTAATATTAAAATAAAGTCTTTGTCTGGGTTTTATGGTTGGAGAATCAGGTGTTTTCATTAATATATGCCAGTCAGTCTTAATAAGCTTGGAGGGCAGAGGAAGTTATTATTGAGTGACCTTCTACAAAATAAGCATGTTGCTAAGGGCTCTAACCCTGCCCTGTTCAGACTGATGAATCTCATTTCCAATGCAAAAGCCTCACAAGAAATCCAAGTATTCTCTGTGCAATCACAGAAAATAATCCTTGTGTCTCTTGTAATGTCCAGAATTGCCACTTACTATACTACTACTGTACAATGAATATTACAATGCATATTATTTTTCTAGCACAATTGGCTACATTTCTGAACTGCCAAGAATAGAAAAACTTATTGTGAAGACACTTGTATTGAAAAGTCAGCTCACTTTAATACTTCTCAAATAGTCATCTACTTTGTTCATGAATTATAATGCAAAGAATACATCTGACAGTACTAGCTTCGAAAGAGATATGTCTATACGATTACATATTCATTTTCAAATAGATTTCAAACAGATTTTAAACCATTCATTGAAATTCATTGAAATGATAAATTCACAGTTGGATTGTGATTGACTCTTAATCCAATTCTACATGTAATAAGTTTTCACCTCTGTGTGGTATTTTTGTTTCTTCTACTACTTTTTCAAGCTTAAGTGAAAGGGCATGGTAGCATTCTAAGATACTTCTCATATTTTGGATGACCAGCTCATTTTCTAATTTTTGACCAGATGAAATCAGTGAAGCATCCTAATTACTGGAAGTGTGTTCCATATCCACTGTGCATGCACGTGCTAATTTTAAATAGACCAAGACTTGCTGCAGGTACTTATTAATACTTCGTGGCTTTGTGGCTTCATTTATTTTCTCTTACTAGATTGAGTCAGTTCTCTTTATGACTCTGTGAGATGCTCTACACAGAGAATACAGTAGAAAGTAGATGAAAATCAAAGCAGCACATTGAATTTCCTGATACAGTGATAATAAAATAGTATGGCTGCCATGTAGAAGTCTCAGCCTTGGGAGTGTCTGTAAACTCTCAGGTCATTCAGTGAAATCTCTAAATTTTGAGCCTCAAATAGGAAACAACCAACTGCACCATGTTTACACATCTTACAGGTAGCCAAGCAGGTGGAGCTGTTTCTTCAAAGATATAAACAAAATCTACCTATCACAGTCTTTACATTATTTGGTAAAATCCATTCAGAACAAGTTCTTCTTTACAATGGTGGCTACAGTGAGATGCTATGAGAACTTACTTATGGGAATACACACAGACACTCTCCTATGTCACTAAGATCATTACCCATAACTTCACTGTGGATCCAGTGAAACAGTTCAAGATAGTGTACTGCCACAATCAGAGTTGCTGTGCAACATATAAGACAAAACTGAGGACGTCTTGGTTCATTAGTTGTGTCTGTCTGAGTAGGAGTTTTAATTTCCCAGGGCACTTTTACGGGCCACACATTTACAGAAAATAAAACAAGTGTCTTGGGAAACATCCCCTATGCCAGAAAAAGGCCCTCTATCCAAGGCAATATGAGAGCTATTTCTGAATGCCTTTTACAGAGGTAGCCACTCTGTCACTCTGCACAACGATATCTTCAGAAGTTTTGGAGCTGGAGTGTGCCTACCAGAGCGTGGAGCTTCCACCCTGCAGGAGGCGCCTGCCAAGGCTTGGGACTTCTGCCATACTCCTCTGAAGCCCAAAAGCCCCAATAAATGCACCCTGCAGTGCAGAAGTTCTGAAACACATCTCCCCCGCCGCCCCCCGCAATCTGCTAGGCAGAAGCCCTTACCTCTCCACCCCACTGCAAGGCAGAGGTTCTTAGCTCTCCCCTGCCCCATCTGGTAGGAGGGAAATGGAGGGTGGAATGGGGGCTCTGCAGGCCACATTTTAACAATAAAAAGGCTGCAAGTGACTCATAACTCACAATTTGGCTGCTCTTGGACAATTAGATGCCACATTTGAATACAGGTAACAAATATGCAATCCAGTTACTCTTCAAAATCCTTTGAAATAGTTTGGAAGTGTGAGGCTTTCTGTACAACCATCTTGTATTCACATAAGTCAGAGGCAACTATACACTTCGGACTTTTTGTATCTGCGTTGGACTTATGTACTTAAAGATTAAAATCTTAGGCTCTTTATCTCTGGAATATTTTAAACAGAATTAACTTAATTTTGTTCCAGTTCTCCACAATCAGCCTTGCATTCTTATGAGGAAAAAAAGTAATACATACAACATCGTTGCATCCGAAGCTGGAAGGCTGTCAAAATACAACCATTGTGGGTCCATTTTACCTGTTTAAAGTGTAGTTTTATGGAAATTTGAGATTGTCTAAAGTTTACATAATACTAGCACCTTTATTGAAAGTCATGGGCCATGGAGAGTGAACTACTATCTCACCCATATGAGGGCTCCATTCATGTTGGGTTGAAGCATATTGTTGGAGTAGTGTGGAAAAGCTGAACTGCTATTCTTGCTCTGTGGAGAAAAAGGAGGACTTCAGATTCAACTTTTACTTTTCAGATATTTTTAAAAATAGAAGAAGTGCAAGGTATTGTGATTGAAGTGTCTGGTGTTTGGATGAGGCCTTACTCTTCCCAGGGAAGTTGAACTCTCAGTCTGTGAGTCAATATGTTTTACAATAGTTTGCCTTGTTTTATATTGAATTTGAAGCACCACAGATTACTGTAAAAATAGCTTGATCCAACTCAAGTTGAATCTGATAGCAAGTCTTCCACATGCTTCAATAGGACTAAGATCTAGCTCCCAGAAAGAAATATCCCATTCCCATCCTTGTTGGCATTGTTCTGTTAAATAACACAAGATTTTTCGTATGCCCTCAGCAGTGTTTCTTGTAATGCCTGCTGTGACTCATCTAAGAACCAGTATTAGTGCTCATTCACAAACAAGTACAAGGAAAAAAGAAGAAATTATCATCTTTATGCAGAAATCAATGTTCATAAATAAAATAGCCAGTCACTTTACTCAAATATTGTAAATGTTATATTTTTACTGTAAATGAAATCAAAACAGGTCATTCTGTTTTACTGCTGCTGAACAGAGGGAGAAATAATGTTCAACCTTTTGTTAGATTCGTTTCTGTCTGCAACCTCTTCTGGTTAAGAATAAAGGGATGGTTGTGCGGGAGGGGGAGACTTATACTGTAGCAGAAGCCAACAAGTATTCTTCAGTTCCAAATGTTCTGAGTGCTGCACAAGACAAGAGTTATGGTAAGACAAATGTGCTTCAGAATGTTGAAAATGGGCTGCAGTGATTTGCTGGCGCTAGGGTAATGACTTATAATTGGGATAAGTGTGATACCGAGATTGAAAATCAAGTACTATAAGCTCAACTTGATAAATTGAAGGCCCAAACCTAGGGCCAGTTAATATGTTTATATATGTAATAATTAACAGATTACAGCAGCACTACAGGAAGTGGGATTCTTGCACTAAAAGTGACACCATAGTGAGACATCAGAACTCACTGACGTGCTGTAACACATGGCAGCATTCTCCTAGTTATTATTGTACAGTGTAAGTCTGGTCAATATGTGAGAGCCAAGCCAAGTGTATGCCAATTAGGATATTTTTAAAGTACGTCATAGTGCAGTAAGCAATGACCATTTCTTAAAGGTGATGATAAATGGCTGCTTAAAGTGGCAGGAAGAGCCTAGTGAAATAACTGTCGCAACAGCCAGTGGCATTGACATTTTGTGTTTATCCCACCTTGGTTTATTTCATGCAAACAGATTCTCGAATGCTGCAAGAGTCTTGCTGTCCGGAGGGAAGTCATTGGTTAATGTCATAGTTAATTACTAATTACCAGCAGAGCACCTCTTTGTAGCTAATGCCCAGCTGGTCATGGCTTGCCTAACTTTTGGCCTTTGACAAGAACTTCTAGTTTCCCATCCTGTTCTTAGGCTAACCACTTAGCTGTTCACCTACTTGTCTTTCGCGGTAGTAATCAGCATCTTCCCTGCTATCTTTACCTCCTGTTTCCTACAATTGCGGCTTTCCCTTGGATTCTGGGTGGTGCTGATACTCCTTTTTTTTCTCCCTCACCTTGACATGACTACAACTTAGCGTTATACCATCTCCTACTTGGTCCATCAGCTAATGCTCTGAGTAGCTTATCAGTGTTGAATGATCGAAGGTAGTGTGGATCCTGAGTAGCCAGCAGAGAGAAATGAGCTATCCTGCAGATATATCTCATCTATCCTGACTGGCACCTCAGGTGATTGAATGAGCAAGATCAGATTAGAGAAGGAGAAGATGTTCATAGAAAGTGAAGATGTGGGTTCCAAAGAGAGAGGGACGGGGGGCCTCTCATATCTCTTGAAAGAGAAGAGAATTGTGCTGTTCAACCGTGAAGATTTCCTCTTAGTTTGGGTAGGGTTTCCTCGGAATCCAATGTTCTTAAATGTGTGTCCACTCCAGAGTGATTTAAAGGGCACAGGTCGAGTGGTACCTCAGTTCTGCCTCTACAGCTGGTGAAGAGGATGCCATTCCAAAAGGGATCTGTAATTTGACTGGAGAACTACATGGGGAGAAGGAACAACCTGGTTGCCCCAAACAGGACATGAGGATAGTTGGTAAAGGACCAGGAAATCCCTACATCAAGTGCAGATGTTTAATGTAATGCAAAAGTGCCAAGAGCTCTGAATTTAAGCAATAAACAGCTGTTCAGTAATGCAACATTTATATAGAAATGATCTGTCATGCTTTTGAAATCCATTTTACTGAAGATCATCACTCTTTCTTGTGGCCTTTTGTTATGTGTTCATTCCCATTCATAATGTAAGCTTCCTAGGACAGGGACATAATTGTAAGTTTCTTCTAAAGTGTCTAAATATTCAAAGTGTTGTGTAAATAATGAATATAATAGTAATAGCAATAATTCCAATGGAAGAGTGAGTGGGAGCTGTGGGCATAACTGGGATATTCATTTCAGTCCTGTCTCTGATCTAGGGAAGGGGAAATCAGAAATCTTCCTTCCTTCCCATGATGAAGCATTTTTAAGCATTGTGATGTTTTGAAAAATAGTTTAAGACTGTGAAATCTGGATTTCCAGCAGGTCCTTCCTTCCTTCCTTCTTTCCTTCCTTCCTTCCTAATTATTAGGGTTGAATTTCCTTTCAGTGTGAAATTGTTTCCTTTTTTCATTTTACTTGAAAATTTTAAGTCCTGTGCAATATAAAAGAGCTTTTTATTCTGACATAAACACCTACTAAAATTCACAGCATTCTAATTTGCCATTCATATTTACAATATTCCCATCCCTTCACAACCAAGGCCTTTCCCAAGAAAAGGCCAGACAATAACATACATAAAGCTCCCTTTTCTGGTTTGCACTGGAGATTGGAAATGTTTATACATAGAGCTTTGGTTCCCCCCACTCCAGGTGCCACTCATTTATGTTGGTAATTGCAAAGACCTGTCCTTGGCATACTGTTTCAGCAGTCAGAGGAACTAGAAATGAAAATATTATAGGAGAGTTGAAGAGAAACTAAGAGCATGGAATAGTAGATAGGCATCCTAGTCTAGTACCTGATTGACAGTACTGTAATAGTTATGTTGAAGCACCTTTACACTAATGAAGGGGTAATACTTGGAGTCAGCTGCATTTGTCTTCAATCCTTGACCCAGTTCTTATAGGAAACTTTACTGCTTCATAAGAGGTGTTAAAAACGGTATGTTCAGGCCAAAAATTTCTGATGTGAGCTATGATTTTTAGTGCCTCAGTTTTTAGATGCCCAGCTTTAAATGCCTCAAGTTGGACATCCAAAGTCAAAGGCTACTTTTGTAAATGTTGTTCTAGCCTGTGAGAAAAAAAATATAAATGTTTTTTCATAACATTTCTCAAGCAGTAACTTTTAGGGTCTGAAACTCCTTCACCTACAGTAGTTTCAATCAGAAGTGACTGTATTGTAGTCAATGGCATTGCACTGATGTAAAACCAGTATAAGGGAGTGAAGAAGCTGCTACAGTCCCTCAGACTTTTTAGTAAATTGTGTGAAATAAGTTTGGTGATGGTCCCAAACCACAAAATCTACTTTTAGATCAAGTTCATGAAGTGCATCAACCTGGTGTCAGGGTGAAGTTTGTAAGTTGGGCACTGGTTAAACGAAGTAAAAACGTCAATTCTGAGCTTGTTTTAATGCCAATTCAGAAGCATTTGGGCCCGGTATTTGATTCAGAACCCATCAAGTTTATTGGTTGCATTCCAAATCTTAGTGAACGGGTGTCACCATGACAAAACTCCATCACTACAATTGACACTAGTTCAGCCTTTATTGGTGTCTCAACAGAAAGGCCAAGGATTCAGTAGGTGTGAAACCTTCATGATCAGAGATAAACTCTACTAAATGAGAGCTATGGAATGATGTGGAGAAGCTTGTTCTTCTGCTACCTGTTCTACTCAGTGGGCAACTAAAGGACCTCATCTCAGAGATTTCTAACCTTTTATGATCATTAAAAAGTACTCAAAGAGCAATTTAAAAAGCATAAAAATTCTTAATTTTGCTGTTCTTGTTTATTTACAAATATATTTTCATTATTCCTTAAAATGTTCATGGAAAGAACAACAACAGCTTTAGTGAGGCAGTAACGTATATTTCATAAATGAGCTGAGCATCAGCAAAGTTTGTTAGGATCAACAAAAAGAAAGTACATGGAGATCTGCCAAACAAGTCCAGGGAAATTCATGGACAGTCAGAAATGGAACTGATTAGCAGCATCTCAATAGAAGCGGGTTCTGTTACATTCTGTGAGAGCTGGCATTGTTATGGCATCTTTCCTCCTTGTTATGTTGGAAGGAAGTAAATCTGTGGAAAACAGTAGAGCATTAGAACTTCTGTTTGCTTGATGCCATAGTATTCTTCTTGCAAGTTTCAGTTTCCAGAGAAGTTGCTGGTTTATGGGATGATGCCATTGTACGTCATTCGAATATGTCTGCATATATACATATTTTCTTTACTGGATAATTGCAGAAGTTTTCATTTCAATTCATCATTATTGGACAGAAACTCTTCATTCTTCTGTTATAGTAATTTCTACAATTACTTCTTAAACTAGTCTTTGTATACCTGTAATATTCTTTCAGGTTCATCAGCTCATACATGGAGTAAGACAGAATAGTAAAGAATATCTGGTTTCTACAGGCCCACTGACAGGGGAGGGGGAAAAGAGAGGCAATTGCTCCAGGTCCCAGAGATTCAAAGGGGCTTGGAGTTCCATGGCAAGAACCCCAGGCCCTTTCAAATTTCTGCTGGAGTATCACTGAGGGCTGGGAGGGTGGGGCATGCTGCTCTCTGAGTGGTCAAAGGGCTGATTGCTGTCAGCTCTGCCCCTTTTGCCTGACGCCCCGCCCTCCCAACACCTTGTCCCAGAGTCTGTGGTGGCTGTTGGCCCCACTGGTTTTCTGTCGCAACAGTTAAAATATTGAGCTTAGTTCTGTGATATATAAGAAGTCATGAAAATGATATGAAGACACCAATAACTCCAAGGGCAACCCTGCTCTAACATAGATATCACATATTCTTTTATCACTGTTATGCTATAAACTGTAGTCCAGTGTTACAGTTGCCACTTAAAGTTCCATACTCCATCAGTGGGAAGGAAAGATAGAGTCAGGTATATAGACAAGTTATGTGATGTATGCGGTCATTAAAATTAATACATAGAAAAAGTTCATAGAAACATGTTCTGCTAGCTCACTGAACTGAGATATCTAGCACCATATTTCTCCTTTAAAAAGTTATTTAAACTAACCTGTTAAGGAGTTTACAGTAAACTGTCTGTTCCCCATCCATGCTGCACTCTTCTTGTTCAGTCAAAGAGGATGAACTGTGCTATTGAGTTGAATAATTACAACAGTGTTGTGGTTAGATGGTATTGCTCTCTACTGAGGGCCTAGCAACTATATTGGCATCCCGGCATGATGAATGTGAAGAGAAATTAGACTCTGTTTCATCTCTGTCAGGAGTGTATGATGACTCTGATGTGCAAAAGTAAACTGAAATGTTAATATATACAATTTATTTTATGAAGTTTATTTCTGATATTGTAGGATCATATTGATGATTTTGTGAAATATTAAGAAAAGAGTCTTAAAAAACAAAATATGTTCCCCTGAGTGAACAGACTGGGTGAGTATAAGGAGGATATGGTCTTGGTGCCACAAAATATATGTGTGTGCTTAACTGTAAACAGAAGTTGTCCTTTTGACCAATAAATGTTGCACTGGGGCCTTTGGGAACAATGGTTTCTTACCAAATACAATTTAATAAGATACAAAACTACCAGAAAGAAAAGTTACAAAAGCAGCATTTTTGACACACTTAAAGAATCTCTGTTTTTATTTTAAGTAGTACTAGTACCACAAGAGATAGAAGTCCTGATTTTTTAATTTGTTTAATCGATATCAGTCTGGCATAGCTCTGTTGAGATTAATATAGTTGCACAGTTGTAGAACTAGCTTTACTGAGAGAAGTATCTGGCATACAGTAAATATCTGTTTGTCTATAAGGGGCCACAAGACTTCTTTTTGTTCTCGAAGCTACGGACTAACACGGCTGCCTCTCTGATACTTGGCATACAGTATGCACCTTTATAGCGGTAGAGAGATTCACAATCAATAGTTATTGTTATGAAGTTAACATTTTTCTCTTCCCCAGATATTACACAGTTACCACACATAGTTGTTATTCTCATTGTAGGTAATAGAAAAACTGTAACATCTTGGATTCTGTCATGTGGTAACTGTGGGGCATATACTAATTTTTTAATGGTGACTACTCTGTATACATACCAACACACCAAGTCAGAGAGAGCCTACTGACTCAAAACAAGTGTTCAGTATAACCAGGGTTAGAACTCAGGCCCTTCTCACTCGTGGTATTGATGCCTCAAGATCACATTTTGCATCTAGGATCACAAATTTTATTTTCACCCACAAAAATGGACTGCTTTCCTTCGATTTGTAAAGCAGTGGATAATTTTAAATATCTTCTCCCACTTCCCTCAAGATAACACCATTGGCAGTAGGCATGGCAGCTGACAGGAAATCAGCCAGAAGGTACTGGCAGAAGTCCCAGTTCAGCAAGCCATTCATATTCAGCAAAACACTGAAGTATGTGCTTAAGTCACATTGACTTCTGTGGGGTTTCTCCTGTTGCCTGATTTTAGGAGGTCTATATTATTATATTATTATTGTGTAATATGGGTTATAGGATCACCCCACCAGTTCATCTGATCAAAAGATAATACCAGAGTAGGCTGTGCAGAGCTTACAAGGACTCATGGAATGTACAAGGACATTTGCACTGAGAAAAATATAACATTTTAGCTGCGTCTACACGTGCACGCTACTTCGAAGTAGCGGCACCAACTTTGACGTTAGGCGGCGAGATGTCGAAGTCGCTAACCTCATGAGGAGATAGGAATAGCGCCCTACTTCGACGTTCAACGTCGAAGTAGGGACCGTGTAGACGATCCGCGTCCCGCAACGTCGAAATTGCCGGGTCCTCCATGGCGGCCATCAGCTGGGGGGTTGAGAGATGCTCTCTCTCCAGCCCCTGCGGGGCTCTATGGTCACCGTGGGCAGCAGCCCTTAGCCCAGGGCTTCTGGCTGCTTCTGCGGCAGCTGGGGATCTATGCTGCAGGCACAGGGTCTGCAACCAGTTGTCGGCTCTGTGTATCTTGTGTTGTTTAGTGCAACTGTGTCTGGGAGGGGCCCTTTAAGGGAGAGGCTTGCTGTTGAGTCCGCCCTGTGACCCTGTCTGCAGCTGTGCCTGGCATCCCTATTTCGATGTGTGCTACTTTGACGTGTAGACGTTCCCTCGCTGCGCCTATTTCGATGTTGGGCTGAGCAACGTCGAAGGTGAACATCGACGTTGCCGGCCCTGGAGGACGTGTAGACGTTATTCATCGAAATAGACTATTTCGATGTTGGCTGCACGTGTAGACGTAGCCTTTATTGAGAAGAATGAATTATTAATCAAATAGTAATCAAATGGCAAAACAATCACAGTTGCAAAGGCAGTAATATTATTCTAGAAATGCACTTAGTTTTTTTCATTAATATTCTCATAACCTTCCCTGATAACCTCGTGGCAAGAGACAAAAGACCATCCTCACCTCTGGGGAGCCAGAAGAGTTCAGGTCCAGGTTCCTCAATTCTTGAGTGCAGAGCTTAGAACTATATGTAACCCCAGAGGCACTGAGACCATTGACAAGGGAAAGTGAAGTCTCTGCTCTACAGTTTTTGCTAAGAGCCAGCTGGCCTTTAGCTAATATGGCAGTCTATAGGGTTTTAGCCCCCGATGGCTGCAGGTTCAATTTCTCCTGCCAATGAGGTGCATTTGCCTTACAAGTGGAGCCTTGTCTGAGATGAACTGCTGGATGGTCTCAGAAGCTTGCAGTGAGCTTCTTCAGCTGAGGAAAGTACGTAACCTCAGAGACACTGAGACCACCAACAAGGGAGAGTGAAGTCTCTGCTCTACAGCCTTGGCTAAGAGCTAGGTAGCATTTAGTTCATGTTGTAGAGCATAAGGCTTTAGCCCCTAAGGTTGTGTTGGCCTTACATGCAGAAGGCTAAAGAAACTAATTTAGGTTGAGTCTACACTTGCCCCCAACTTTGAAGGGGGCTTGTTAATCAGGGCTACGGGAGATTACTAATGAAGTGCGGTAGTGAATATTTTGAGGAGTAAAGGGACTTCAGAGTAGCGCGGGCACTTCGAAGTGCCTGTGGCTACACACGTGCTGACATTTCGAAGTTTGACGCTTCAAAGTTGCCACAGAGGAGAATTAGCCCAATGAAGTGCTGCATATTCACCACAGTACTTCATTAGTAATCTCCCATCACCCTGATTAACATGCCCCCTTTGAAGTTGGGGGCAAGTGTAGACAAGCCATTAGAGTTTTACATAGCTAACTGACTTGAAACTTACAATTTAGAACAAATACACTGAAAGATGGAAATATAATAACTAACTAACTAAGAACCCATGAAATGTAGAAGCTAGAAGCCCAGGAGTTGTGCTGGCATGGTGGGTCTTACAGAGCTAGAGCACCTGAACCCTCCTTCTATGTCCAAACTTAGTTTCCTCACCCACAAAAAATTAGGCTACACTTTCTCCAAGGTTT